>NC_053489.1:324419471-324719471 GCF_905171775.1 Rana temporaria
GGTAATCACTGAATCGATAAGGCAAAGCAAAATGATCCCAGCAACAATAATCACAGGGAGAAAGGCAGCACTCTGAAAGCAGCTCCTGGGAGATGTATAAACTGAGATCGCCACTCTGAATACATTATCCAGTTTATTCAGATAAGAAGCAACTTTTAGAAAGAAAAAGGAGCACTTGTCACACCCACCAAAGGTCGGGTTAGTCATGGTCTCATGAGGATGTATGGAGTCAGAGGGATCGATATCCGCTGCTCCACTTGGGTGAGGGACTACCAAAATCCTCTTTCTGGGAGCCAGGAATCCTCCCAATGCCACAGGACGCTGGGCACCGATGGCCTGGAATAACATCGGCACCGGGGGAAGGACATGGGTGTGGCTAACATGTTTCGGAGCCACCCAGTTCCTTTTTCAAAGCCTCATTGGGCTCCAGCCTCTATTTGTAGTGGACAGTCAGAGGTAGTGCGTGGGCCCAGGAAGACTGGCCAGGGGAAGTGACATAGGGTCAAATACAAATATTATAATAAATATAGTATTACACTGCAGCAGGGACATCAAGAATTAAAAAGAATGCATAGTGTTGGCAGAACATAATTATAAACCGTTATTTAAAAAAATGATTATATATATATATATATATATATATATATATAATCATTTATTATGCACAAAATGTTATCTAAACCCCATAATAAAAATGTAATATTGCAGCTTGTCAGTCCTTAAAGGGGTTGTAAAGGATTTTTTTTTTTTTTTTTCTTTTCCCTAAATGGCTTCCTTTTACCTTAGTGCAGTCCTTCTTCACTTACCTCATCCTTCGATTTTGCTTTTAAATGTCCTTATTTCTTCTGAGAAATCCTCACTTCCTGTTCTTCTGTCTGTAACACTGTAATGCAAGGCTTTCTCCCTGGTGTGGAGAAAGCCTCTTGAGGGGGTGAGCAGGCAAGTTAGGACACTCTCTACTTTGCAGATAGAGAAAGGAGCTGTGTGTTAGTGGGCATCCTGACACTCCTGCTCGCCCCCTCAAGAGGCTTTCTCCACACCATTAAGGTGTTTAGTTACAGACAGAAGAACAGGAAGTGAGGATTTCTCAGAAGAAATAAGGACATTTAAAAGCAAAATGGAAGGATGAGGTAAGTGAAGGAGGACTGCACTAAGGTAAAGGAAGCTATTTAGGGAAACAAAAATTCCTTTACAACCCCTTTTTAAGTATGGTGGTTGCATCAGTTTTCATTTGTCAGGCTAAGAGAGAAAATACATGATGGTCTTGCCAATGCAAGTAGGTCTTTGTCCCTTCTTGTGAGCTTAAAAGATAGAAAATACAATGTTATTCTTTTTATGTACACTATTCCCTTCAACTGCCATGTGGTGGAGAGGAACAACCATGCACGGCAACCATGGCTGGCCCCCATAGATATACTGTGTAGTCCTGAAGGAACAGAAATAGGTTATTGACAAGACTGGCAAATGAAAATAAAGGAAAAAAGGCCTGACGATTTAAAACTAATGCAACCACCACATCGAAGGGCTGATGAGCTACAATAGCTTACATTTTTGTTTTTGAGTTTAGATATCTTATGTCTATCCTGGGCTGATCTTCCTTTTTTTTTTTTATTTTTTTTTTTTACCTTGAACATCTAATACCATCTTCCTTAAATTTTTAAGAGAATACTGTTCCCTTATGGCAAACGGCCAGCCTTGTCTTGAGAGTAGTCAGGGACATAAAGGGATTTGGTCATAACTTCATGTTCTTTAATTGTGATCAGATTCCATACAAGATACCTTGAATGAATATATATCTATATTTTCAGATCTTTTATAAAATCTTCAGGCTGTAATGAATGTATAAGCCCTGGTTCACACCAGTGCGGTTTTGGCATCGCGGTACTTCAGCACAATTTCTAAGAGACAGACCAGTGAGACTTGCACCTCCGATTTCATTGCGACTTTGTTTAAAAGAAGTCTTTGCAAGTCGCAAATGAATTTAAAAAGGTTCCTGAACTACTTCAATGTGAGTCGCGGCAATTTGAACGGTTCCATTGCCAGCAATGAGGTGCAACTTTTCATGTGATTTGGAGCTGTCAAATCACATTACAAATTGCACCAGTGTGAATGAGGGCTTACACATCATAATGCTGGTTAATCAAATGTGCTCATTTCAGTTTTTTTTTTTTTCTCTGTTACAGCAAGGCTTTAAGGGTTTTCAGATACCTCAGGGACACCATAATGACAAAGTAAAATTCTCCTATCAAGATGTTGATTATGAGCTCAACCATGGCGCTGTTGTCATAGCTGCTATCACGAGCTGCACGAACACCAGCAACCCTTCTGTCATGCTGGGTGCAGGTGAGTTTCATGGGCCTGTGTTCATAGGTGCTAACCACAATGTGGTGGGAGTGAAGCTGCAGTGAGGAAAGTATTCAAACCTGAGACTCTTATTTTATGACATATTAAAACCAAAATACATTTTATGGAAAAAAAGTGCTGTAAATATTCAACATAAAATAACAGGTTCAAAAGTGATGTGATATAATTCAAAATAACATAATCCACGTCTGTGATGCATCAATGTCCTCTCGTGCTGTAGATCAATAAATATTCTGTGATATAAAGCAAAATCCGCGGCTGCTCATTCAACCTTCACCACTCCAAAAAATGTGTGCACTCACCTTCTTTAATTGTCGTCTGCCAATTATAGCGGTCACAGAACAGTTTTTACCCTCTATTGGTGACAAATGGTACCATCTACACTATTGGATTCCTCCTTTTATAGGTGATATCACTCGGGGGGTGGGGGGAGGGGAGGGATTCATACACCTCTTAGTGCTTTCCATAAAAAAATCTGCTAATTGTATTTAAGGAATTAAAACCATATACACTCTCACATGTGCATTTCAATCCTTTGTGCACGGAAGTAAAGCGCTCGAGTGTTGAATAGTGTGGATGGTACCATTTGCCCCCAATAGAGAGAAAGTTTTGTGACCTCCTATAATTGGCAGGCCTTTTAAAGAAGGCGAGCACACAAGTTTGGTGGAGCGATATAAGCAATGGTGGATTTTTCTTAAAGCGGAGGTTCCGCGGTTCCTCCTCCTCCTCCCTTTTTTTCTTTTTCACATGTAAGGGAGCTACAGATACAAACTTGTCCGATTAGAGCGATCTCCCATCTCTTTTCGTTAAAAAGAATAACTTCTATAAAACGATCCTGGTCTGTTCCATCTTGCTTGTGGGCATTGTGAAGCCCACAAGCACAGACTTCTGGGAATCGGTGATGCTAGTCTCCCAGCATGCACCGCAGTATCTCGCGCATGCGCTGTGTTGACGGCGAGCAGCGCCGTCAACACTTCTAGGTTACCGTGACAACGCAAGATTATCGCCAGATTAGGAAACTAAGTGTTACAGAGCGTCTCCGGGGAATCATTACACTGAACTCCCAGGAGACCTTGCGGACACCTCCCAGCGCCGGGGAAAGGGAGAGATACGCCCACTCCTGCGGGAGGAATACCCGGAAATAACAAATAATACATCTGAATCACGGTAATTACAACCAAACGGAAAAAACAACAGGCATGTTTATAAGTATCTGCTCCATAGATCCTGTTAACAGAATGTGTTTATTATGGGTGAACCTCCGCTTTAATATCACAGAATATTTATTGATCTCCAGCACAAGGGAAAATGTATGCATCAAGGATGTGGACTATATCATTTTTAATTATATCGCATTTGAACTTGAGCACATATACTGTTTTTGATTGATTTAATGCCTATAAGGTCACTATAAGTTTATGTTGAATGTTTACAGCGCTGCTTTATATTTATATTTTTTGCTGTATTTGAGAAACACATTTGGTGTAAGCTTGTTAAAGGTATAAACACTAGAGGGCAGAATAGGAGTGTTTATTGCTATGTTTAATGAAAAGATTTGAATCGGAACAAGATATCAGTGATGTGTGCTATTGCTGTATAGTAGAAGTTATTTTTTCACCCAGTACTGCAGAGTGTCTGATCTTAGTAATTATTGGTGTACAAGCAACTGTTTCTGCAAATACCTATGCACTGTGCAATTTTCACCATATTTATTCATTTCTCTTTAGAACTTGAATTGCCAGCAGCTTATCTATCTTATGAATTTCAAGTCTTAAAGTGGTTGTTAAAGTGGAGGTTCACCCTAAAAACGATTTTTTAACATTAGAGCCAGCATAGTAAGGGCATATACTTTTGGCAGTTTTTTTTTTGTTTTTTTTTCTCCCGACTTACCTTTTTATATTCTGATTTGGTCCAGGGCTTCCGCGTTCTGATGACTCCGGGACTGGGCGTTTCTATCCCTGCCTCAGGGTTCTGATGACTGCGGGACTGGGCGTTCCTATCCTTCGGTTCGATGATTGAAGGCTTGTGAAACGGGTGACCTGTCGCACAACGCACGTCACCAGATTTCCAGAAATAGCCGAGCTGCGAGTCGGCACTACACGGCGCCTGCGCCCGCCGTGTAGAGCCGACTGCGCAGGCGCCGTATAGTGCCGACTTGGAGCTCGGCTATTTCCCCGACATCTGGTGACGCGCGACAGGTGACCTGTTTCACAAGCCGTCAATCATCCAACGGAAGCATAGGAACGCCCAGTCCCGCAGTCATCGGAACCCGGAAGCCCTGGACAAAAACAGACTATAAAAAAAAAAACCGCTGAAAGTAAATGCCCTTACTATGCTGGCTCTAATGTGTGTAATATAGAAAAAATGTTTTTTGGGTGAACCCCCGCTTTAAGCCACTATGTTATGTTTATACTATCCCCTCTGATAGACAGCATGTGTCCTAGTGTCTGTGCTTTATAAAAAAAAAAGCAGATTTCTACCTGATTTCACAGTGCCACCTGGAACTTGCGTGACTCCTCGGCTCTCCCCTGTCCCTGTCTGACAGCTCCCACGGACGGCGGCTAAGAACTCCCACTGACGTCAGCCAGGGGGGGAGCAGAGGTTGAGAAAGCCGATGAGTTACGTGAGTGAAGTGTGTGTCTTAACAACCACTTTAAGATGGTATATGTACAGAACCTAATCAGTTATTCCATCTGTCATCTATTCTACTCCTAGGATTACTAGCCAAAAAAGCTGTAGAAGCTGGCCTGACGGTGAAACCTTACATCAAGACAAGCTTGTCCCCTGGCAGTGGTGTTGTGACATACTACCTCCGGGATAGTGGGGTTATGCCTTATCTTTCCACGCTTGGGTAAGAGTCTGGAAACCTAGAGTCTTTGAAATATGGCATTTTAAAATAGAAGGTACTACCTATATAAATGTGCAGGGCTTTTTTTTTTTTCCAGAGAAAGGGTGCAGGAACTCGCCCCCCTCTCCTAGGTCACACCTGTCTCCACCCTTACACACCTAGCACACACCCTTTTGAGAACAGGGAACCAAGTATAATTTGGGGGGCTATACAAGGTAGTTTGTTAATAATAAAAAAAAAAGCAATGCAGTAAAGTGTACAAAACATTAGAAATATCCAGTGCTTTACCAAAATAAGCTCAGATGCATTTCCAGATGTCCCCAATGTCCAGGTAGCATTATTAGACGTCCTTATATCCGTCAAGCAGCAACACTGACAGTATAAATAATTACCAACATTTATATACTTAGTATTCCTCATGCAGTGAAAAGTTGAGTCTCATGACAGGACACCACACCACAAGCCCTGATTTTTAATACTGTACTTGGGTGGCACTTCCGGTGTTCTCCCTTTTCACCACACGGCAGCTCTTCCTCGCAGGAACATCCGGTAAGTTACAGGGAGAGGTGGAGTGCAGTTGATGACTCTCTGCCCTCCAGTCTCAAGGCTGCAGCCGGTACTATAGGAGCTGTGTCGCCTTATGCGAGGGCAGCTGTATAAAACAAGAAAAGTGTTGCTCCCTGGCAGAGATGCCGAAACATTGTTCCAGCTGGACCTGATAAAGAAGGTAGTTCTCAGTACTCCCACTTTTTGTTTTATTTGCGTAGCTACAGTTTCCTCACATTACTTACACAGATGTTATTGTGTCCTGAGAAAACACTATGGTCATAGTTCTGCTTCTGAAACCATTTCTACATTTTATATTTTGCATTTATTCAGCACATAATTTTGATTTTCCTGCTCAGATTTGATGTTGTAGGATATGGCTGTATGACTTGCATTGGAAACAGTGGCCCCTTACCCGACTCTGTTGTAGAAGCCATTACTCAGGTACAGTATGATATTAACTTAATTCATACACTTTCTTTATTTCCTTAGTACGGGCCCTTTCACACGGAGCAGATCCGTATTGATCCGCCCTGTGTGTGTCCGTCGGCTCAGCAGGGATCATCCGTAAATCCCCGCTGAGCTGTCGGCGGACAGGGCGGTCCCCGCACACTGTGCAGAGACCGCCCTGTCTTTCCTCCGCTCTCCCCTATGGGGAATCTGATGAATACGGACCGTGTGTCCGTATTCATCCGATCCGTTCCGCCAGACGGAAGAAAAATAGGGTTTTCTTCCGTCTGAAAAAGCGGATCTTTGCGGAGGCGGATCTTTACGGACGTTAGCAGATGTTCATCCGCTGATTATTATTATTATTATTATTAAGTGATTATTATTTTTGTTACAAGTCTGTGCCAGCGTAGTGTATCTACGCTGGCACAGACTTGTAACAAAAATAATAATCACTTGTGATTTTTATCCACAGGTAAGCCTATAATAAGGTTTACCTGTAGATAAAATGAATATGACCCTGCATGCAGCTGCCAGAAACTTCAGAGCTTTTTGCCAGAACCCAGGGCTTCCACATTCAGGAGTGATGTCATCACGGTTCTGGCTACTCACAGCGCCAGAGCCCACGATCCCAGAATAAAGGATGGGAAAAGATGTCAGCCCTGTCAGTAGTGACTGGATGCCCCTGAGAGGGCTTCATTCTAAGGTGAGTATTTCATAATGTGCTAATATGCCTTTGTCTTGTAGTTTTTTCCCCTCTCGGTTTACATCTGTTTTTAGAGGATTCAGAAATCTTTGAAACCAGAAACCTCAAGGAAGCTGGCATTTTCAATAGGGTGGTCGGCAATGGCAGCCGGACAGAGTGCTTGGCCAGGCTGTCGGACAGGCTGCAAATGCTCATCTACACAAGGGCTTTGATGTTTGAATGTCCGCAAATGCTATATAGTGATATTTTTAAATGTTGTGTCAAATTATGAAGCAATTTAAAAGTCAGAACATGCAGTGTGTTGGTTTAGATTTGTCCGTATCGACCATTAACCATTGCTTTTATTTGGCAACTAAAATGTATTTCCATTGTCCCCAGGGAGACTTGGTTGCTGTAGGTGTGTTATCTGGTAATAGAAATTTTGAAGGCCGTGTTCACCCAAATACTCGTGCAAATTACCTAGCTTCTCCACCTCTTGTCATTGCCTATGCCATAGCTGGCACTGTCAGAATTGACTTTGAGACGGAACCACTGGGTAAGAGACATTTTCTTTTCCGTTTTATATTCCATTTAACTGCACAAGTTTAGGACTGTTTTGCTGTATACATCCTGTTCAGGCTTTTCACCCCAAAAAAATCAGCATAAAACTACTGTATGTGTACATATTTACTTTGAGTGAAATAAAGGTATTTCTGATATGTTTACAGCCTATTACAGTAACATTGTCATTTAGAAATCTGATGCTGCGTACACACGATCATTTTTCAGCATGAAAAAAAACGTTGTTTTCAGCATGTCTAAAAAAGGACGTTTTCCCAACTTCATCATTAAAACGATGTTGCCTACACACCATCGTTTTAAAAAAATGATCTAGCAAAGCGCGGTGACGTACAACACGTACAACGGCACTATAAAGGGGAAGTTCCATTCGCCTTTGGGCTGCTTTAGCTGATTCCGTGTTAGTAAAAGACGATTCGTGCTTTTTTGTCTGTTACAGCGTGATGAATGTGCTTACTCCATTATGAACGGTAGTTTTACCAGAACGAGCGCTCCCGTCTCATAACTTGCTTCTGAGCATGCGCAGGTTTTTTTCGTCGTTTTAGCCCACACACGATCATTTTTTACAACCCGAAAAACAACGTTAAAAAATGCAGCATGTTCGAAAAAAAAATTGCCGTTTTTCAGAACCTGAAAAATGATGTGAAGCCCACACGATCATTTTAAATGACGTTTTTGAAAAACTATGTTTTTTTTCATGCTGAAAAATTATCGTGTGTACGTGGCATTAAGGTCACATATCTAAATGACTGTTACTGTAATAGGTTGTAAACGTGTAAAAATACTTGTAGTTCTGTACTGATTTATTTTTTATTATTTTGAAAGATGAAACCTGATTAATATTAAAGTCTTTATTTTTACTTCTAATCACAAATGATCATATCCCATTTACATATAAAAAAGCACCATTTGTAAAAAACAACGCGCTGCGACCTGCTGGCAAATATCAACCCCTTTGCGTCAAGGTAACACAAATATGCGGCCTTCGGCTTCAAGGGGTTGTACCGGGGTGATGCCTGCGGCTGCAGATTCACCATGGTACATGTCCACCAGCTGGCCAGAGACCTGAACAAAGACGCCATTGGCTTTGATTGGATCATATATAAATAAGGCCAAGGAAAAATTCCTTGTTTGTTTTTTTGTATGCATGAAAGTGTATATTTCCTAAAAAAAAAAAATGCATTTGAAAATCCGCTGCGCAAATAAAGTGCGACCATAAAATACTAAAGTAAAAAAAAATATATATAATATATAACATTTTAGTGTGTGTGTGTGTGTGTGTGTGTGTGTGTGTGTGTGTGTGTGTGTGTGGGTTCTAATAGATAGATTCACAAAGAGTTAGGTCGGCTTATCAGTAGATAAGCCGACCTAACTCAGAATCTACGCCGCCGTATGTTTTAAGCGTATGCTCAAACAGAGATACGCTTAAACAAAGCTAAGATAGGACAGCTTGCGCCATTCTATCTTAGCTTGCAATTTTTCGGATGGCCGCTAGGTGGCGCTTCCATTGCGGCCGGCGTAGATTATGTAAATGAGCTTGTACGCCGATTCCCGAACGTACGCCAGCCCGCCGCAGTCGAATTACGTCATTTCCGTAAGGTCTTAGGCGGCCTAAAGTTATTCCACCTATGAGGTGGAATAACAATGTTAAAGTATGGCCGCCGTTCCCGCCGCGAGGTTCAAATTTTTTACGTAGTTTGCGTAAGTCATCCGCGAATCGGGAGTTACGTCGTTTACGTCCACGTCGAAATCAATAGGCCCGTACGGCGTACATAGCCGCAATGCGCCCTGGGATATGTAGGCGCCCGGCGCATGCGCAGTGTAAAAAAACCTCAAACGTGAGGTCAAGCCTCATTACCATGATACACGCCCCCCTCCAAGTCATTTTGAATTGGGCGCCCTTACGCCCGCTCGTTTGAGGCTACGCCGCCGTAGATTAGCAGGTAAGTAGATTGAAAATCACTACTAGCTTAGCTAATTTACAGCGGTGTAGCCTAAACAGGCTAGGCTACGCCGCCCTAAATTTATTCCAATGTACCTGAATCTACCTATAAGTAATTTTCAGAAAAAGGCTTAGGCATGAAGGGTTTAACATGCCCTTATGCTAGCAGCAGAGAGAAAAATCTGATATAACTACAAATAAAATCAGACTTTCATCCATGATGTCCAACTTTTGATCCAGTGCCCTTGCATTTGTATTGTATTACATTTCACACATTGGTTCTTTAATGTAAGTTGTAACCCATTAAGTTTGTATCACCTGGTGTGGGATATTTATTTTTTCCTTTTCTTAGAAAATGTAGCAATAGTGCATGCTTTCCATCCAATAATGCAAGCCTTTAAGAATCGCTTGTCTAGCCATCTCGTGCATCAGGTTTGATGGCAAACCAGGCCTCTAAAACTGGTTTATGCAGCCCTACCATCATTGGCACTGGCTGCTGTAAAAGTATATGGTAACCAGTGTATTTGCTTGAGGACCCTGTTGTTCACAGGCGTGGCTCCCAATAGGAGACTCTCCAGTATCTGTAAGATAAGATTTTGGAGTTCGCCTTTCAAAATTCTAGTGCTTTCCTTTACAAGGAGCTTTCTGGTGCACATATTCTTCTAGTGCTTCACTGAATCAAGTTCCTGACTTGTTCCTAGAAGAGAGGGGACATTTTAAAGAGATTTATAGAGGGCCACAAATGCATTGAAAAAAGCTAGTGCCTTGTACCCGTGGACGCAATACACAGCACCAGGAAACTTTAACGAAGGAGTAATGATGCCATGGTAGCTTGCTCAATAAACACATTTGTTATATAAGGTATATATTGACAACAGAGCCAAGCCCATCCCTGCAGACCCTATTATTCTATCCCCTTTTTCCCTTCCCCCGGTTAGTTATTGTATGTGACTATATCCTCTTATTTTTTACAATCGACGCAGAGATGGTAGCGTACTTTTGTAACTTATAATTATTATGTTTAAGATTGTGTTAAACAGAAATTTGTAGCCTTTAATGTACGGCTAATCTGGAAACGAGGCAACTTGGACAGACTGTATGCATTCCACATCTAAATACTCAAGCTTCTCCAGTTGTCGCCAGAAGTATTTGGTTATACTCTTCTTTGTTTTATTTTGCATTTAATTCTAAAGATGATATAATTTGTTGAGAATATGGAATGCCAACCTTTTGTTCACTATACCAAAAGTTTGCTACATGTACAATGTAACTTTACAATCACCAAATAAAGATAATTTGGACAAGGAAAAAAGCTAGTGCCAAGAAAATGTGAATAGCAGAGCAATTCCTGTGAATGTTCAATCCATTAATGTTCAGTACTGTCTCTTCCAGGCAATAATGCTGATGGGAAACCTGTATTCCTCAGAGATATTTGGCCAACCAGAGATGAAATACAGGCTGTAGAGCGCAAATATGTTATCCCAGGAATGTTCAAAGAAGTCTATGAAAAAATTGAGGTAATTTTTTAATTTTGTCTTCTTTATGTTTTGGCATGAAATTACCTTCCATCCTTACAAAAACTCCATACTCCAAGCACAAAATAGAAATAAATCCATTAAAGCTTTGCAACTATGACATGTGTTGGTAAAACTGTACGTATCATCGCAACTATTTTGTGTATCCAGGTGGATTATAACTTGTTTTTTCAAGACAAATTGGACTTTCATTAAGTGAGAAATGGTCATGCATAGCTGCTGATATTTTTATTAAGAGGAACTGGCACACTCCTGACGATCACAGTGATACATGTGTATGTTGTTATTTATTGTATTAAACTCGTAGTAGGGCACATTTTTGGTCTTCTTCCTTTTTTTTTTTTCTTTTTTTTTAAAGTCCACACATTTTTTTGAATCTTGATAAACAAAATTTCTACAGATACAATTGTTTTATATTCACAAACTTTCATGCTGATTGACAGATGGTACATACACTATATTGTCAAAAGTATTGGGATGCCTGCCTTTACACGCTCGTGAACTTTAATGACGTCTTAGTCCGTAAGGTTCAATATTGAGTTTGCCCACCCTTTGCAGCTATAACCGCTTCAACTCTTCTGAGAAGGCTGTATACAATGTTTAGGAGTGTGTGTGTATGGGGATATTGACCATTCTTCCAGAAGCGCATTTCATCCCAAAGGTGTTTTTATTGGATCGAGGTCAGGACTTTGTGCAGGCCAGTCCAGTTTCAACACCCCAAAGTCCCTCATCCTTTTCTTTATGGACCTTGCTTTTGCATTGCATTATGCATTTTGCTTTTTCTTTATCGTACATTACGGGACACAGAGCCCAGTAATTACTAAGTGGGTTATATTTCACCTTCAGGTGCTGGACACTGGTGTAATCAATCAATTGGACAGGAAGTTTCCCCCCTATATAACCCCTCCCATACTAGGAGCACCTCGGTTTTTTCGCCAGTGTCTAAGGTGTTGGTCACGAGTGAAGATGTGCTCTGAGGAGCTCCACTGGAGGGATCCATGCTGGATTTAAATAGCCTCCATAAAAACCAGATCCATCCAAAGTGCCTTGGGCCAAAGTGGATGATACCTGGGGCCTCGTATCCGAAGCTCAAGGTTTTTGCCTGTAATGCCTCTCTTCGGAGGGCTGGATCATGGGTTCCAGTGCTTTGGTCAGACCCAATACCAAAAGTTTTCTGGCAGGGTGCGATACAGGTCCAGGGGTGTGGTGATCCTGACCATGGACCCTGATCCCTGAAGGTCTGTTGACTTAGCCCGCGGTGATGGGTGAAGATTGGGTCTGTCTGTGCTCAGCAGTATCCTGCAGTGGGGATAAGGTAAGTGAAGACAATCCTAGGTAAATACCTTAAGGATTGTCTTCCATGAGTAGCTGCATGTCTTATCTGTTTTCCGCCACTAGAGGCAGTAAAGAGACATACCTGGTGTTTTGCTTACCTTGCTCTCCAGGAACGAAAGCTCAGTGTTAGCCGGTCTGTTGAGTGGCTCACTTCCTCCGCTTCAGGCTCTGCCACAGTTGTGTGGGGCAGTCCCTCGTAGTCCGGGTCCACGGCGCTTCTTGGGGGATCTTTCTCTCACCCCGCCTCCACCAATTCCCTACGCGCAAGGGGGGGCACGCTTTTTGTAGGCGGGGGACGATGTGGATGCCGCTGGCGCACACGCACGTGCTTGGCGGCTCATGGTGCAGATGCAGGGCGGGCCCTTCAAAAAAAGCTGTCGGAGCTCTGTAAAGCCAGAGGAACACAGCAGCTTGGGGCACGTAAGCACCTCGTGTGTGTTGGATACAGACTTGCCTAAGAAGCCTACTCAGCATCTAGCTGTGCAGATTGGCAGCCATTGTTTTTTGCTAGACTAAGTTCAACTGTTGATGCACCTGTGTTAAGTTCCTCTGCTTTTAGCTTAGGACTTTCATCTCCCTGTAGAAAAGGTTCAGGGGTAGGAATATAAAAGGGCACCAGTGTATCGCCACCTGAATCTAGTGGCCCTTATCATGCTTGCATGATACCATCCTCCCCTGTAGAGACTTGAGGCAGTCCGATCTCGGCCTTGTCAGTATTTTCAAAGGTCGCTTGCTTCGCACTCTTTGATCCGGGCTGTTATACAAGGGGTAACGTGTATAAGTCCGCCAGTTAGGTCGCCCTTGTGCTCTAATTTTGTCGGCTTACAGGGTCAGCACCTTGGGCCGATGCACCATATTTCCCTTGGTCGTCGGTGCTTACGTTCACTAATTCCTATCAGGTGAATATAAGACGGCAAGAGAATGCCGCTTTTTGGCGCAGTATGCTGCAGGCAGCAGTATAGGTCCTCACGTCTGATGGCGGTCTGTGTTATTTGTGTCTCCCTCCCTTCAGTAGGCATTGCTTTGGGACATCCCACTTAGTAATTACTAGGCTCTGTGTTCCCCGTGATGTACGATAAAGAAAATAGGATTTTATAACAGCTTGCCTGTAAAATCCTTTTCTTGGAGTACATCACGGGACACAGAGCTCCCGCCCCTCTTGTTTGGGGATATTGGGACACTTATTGCTTTGCTACAAAAACTGAGGTGCTCCCAGTATGGGAGGGGTTATATTGGGAGGAAACTTCCTGTCTAATTACACCAGTGTCCAGCACCTGAAGGTGGAATATAACCCACTTAGTAATTACTAGGCTCTGTGTTCCGTGATGTACTCCAAGAAAAGGATTTTACAGGTAAGCTGTTATAAAAATCCTATTTTTCCCGAGGCGTCTTTCAGGACAGCACCTTGAGATATCATGATCCTCCCACTCCATCAGGAAACACCTTCTTTCATCCTTTTAAAAGGAGGCCCCTCCTTGCACTCCTCAGTTTTTGTGTTTCCTCCTCCGGAGGGAGCATCTTCTTGGGAAGGGTCTGATGTCTCAGGTGCTGCCTGAAAAACTGACCCTTTTCCCTTACCTTTTTTTCAGGGACTGTCCGCTCTCCCGTGCCACCCGCGCGGCGGTGATGGTAGTCGGGCTCCTCTCTCTCCCGGTGCTCAGTGGAGCCAGCCTTCGGCGATCGTGAGGTGCCTCGTTTTTGCGGGGCGTCGCCATTTTGGCGTAGCCTGGTCGCCGGAGAGGCGCGTCATTTCCGGCGCGCCAGGAGGAGGGGTAGGGCGGACGCTGGAGCCTACTTCCGCTTCCTGGTCCGGCGCAGCGGCGCTATTGGAGTCCGGGAAGCGCCGTGGATGCCACAGAGAACGCGGATTCCTGCGATGGAGACTGCAGATGCATCAGCGGTGGAGACAGGCACGGGCACCAGCAGGACCTCGGCGGGAAGCAGCAACGTAAGTCTGTTTTTCCCCAGGGGTGAGGGTTCTCTCCTTTTTTGGGATTTCTCTCTCGGTCTCTTCACTTTTTTCCCTCCAGTGGCATGGGGGCCTGTCAGGGCACGGGTGGACACCTTTTGTTCCTAAGTGCACCTAGGTGAGGGGGGGGTCATGTTTGTTTATTGAGACCGGGTCTCATGCTGGATCCCCCTATATTTTTTCTTCTCTCCCTGTTCCTTTTTTTAGGTCAAGCCTGAAAAAAAGAGATGTCCTTCTTGTAAGGAGAAAATGGGGGGAAAGTTGGAAGAAGCCATGGTGTAAGGCATGTATAGCAGCCTTGGTACAGAAAGAGTCAGCCTCAGTCAGAGAGGAATTGATGGCTTCTGTCAAAGATGAGCTTTTGGCCACCTTTCAGACTATGAGAGAGTCATTAGCTCCTGTCACCATTTCTCAGCCCTCCACATCACAGTCTTCGCAGGAGACAGGGTGGGCTCCTAGGCCCTCTGATAACGAGGGGTCCAGGGATAGTCGGCCTCAGGCCCCCTCTAGTGAGGACTCAGAAAATGAGGAAGAAATAGAGCCTCCCTCAAAATTTAAGCTGTCCCTGGAGGATGTGGATGGCCTCCTCAGGGCTATTTATGCCACTTTAGGTCTCAGTGAGGAAAAGAGGGACTTAAGCCTGCACGATCGCATGTATGCCGGTCTCTGCGAGCCCAAGGGGCGTACATTTCCAGTTCACCCGGTCATCTCCGAAACAATCTTGTGGGAATGGCAGGACCCAGAAAAGAAACCATTTTTTTCAAAATCCCACAAAAGGAGGTTTCCCTTTGGAGAAGATCCATCAGTCGTGTGGAACAAAATTCCTAAACTCGACGCAGCTTTTTCCCAGGTGTCTAGGTCCACAGATTTATCCTTTTGAGGATATGGGGATCCTGAAGGACCCGATGGATAAGCGAATGGATCTTCTCCTTAAAAAAGCCTGGCAGTCTATTATGGTTAACCTCAAGCCTGCCATGGCTACCACCTGTGTGGCACGCAACTTAGAGTTCTGGTTAGACAAACTCAAAGCTCATATTGAGGCAGACTCCCCAAAACAGGACATTTTGGACTCTTTTTCTACCATTTCTGCAGCCGTAGCCTATATGGCAGATGCCTCGGCCGAGGCGATCAAAATGTCCGCTAGATCCGCTGCTTTAGCCAACTCAGCCAGAAGGGCTTTATGGCTCAAGACCTGGCCTGGTGACACAGCCTCCAAAAGCAAGCTGTGTGGAATCCCGTTTTCTGGGGATCTTCTCTTCGGCCCTGAACTGGATAGTATCCTGGACAGGACGGCCGACAAGAAGAAGGCCTTCCCGGTCAAAAATAAGAACCCCCCTCCCAAGCGTTTTTTTCGGGCCTTTAAGCAGCAGGATAAGGGAAAAAGACCGCAAGGAAAAAGGAACTGGGCAGCGCAGAAGGGCAAAGGAAAGGGAGTCCTTTTCCATCCTCCTGCGCCTGCCAATAAGCCGCAATGACTCGACCCTGAGGGTAGGCGGGAGGTTACAGGGGTTCCTTCCGCAGTGGTCAGCTGTATCAAACAACCAGTACATACTGACCACTCTAGCTCAGGGATACGCTATAGAATTCTCAGAAACCCCACCAAAGAGATTCCTGGTCACCCAGGCCCCAAGGGATCCAGTGAAGTACGTAGCGCTAAAGTCCTCGTTGTTGGAACTTCAACAGCAGGGGGTGTTGGTCAGGGTTCCCCTAGTAGAACAGGGCAGAGGGTTCTATTCCCATGTATTCCTAGTAAGGAAACCTACGGGGAAGTTCAGGCTGATATTAAACTTAAAGCCCTTAAACAGATGTGTCCTGTACAGGAGATTCAAAATGGATTCAATATTCTCAATCCGGAATCTACTGACGCCAGATTGCTACATGGGGTCGATAGACCTGAGGGATGCGTACCTTCACGTACCTATCTCCCCTCAGTCCCAGACATTTCTCAGACTGGCGGTAGAGATGGGGGGTCAAGTCCAGCACTTCCAGTACAGGGCCCTCCCCTTCGGGCTGTCATCATCACCTCGGATCTTTACGAAGGTGCTGGCGGAAGCCTTAGCCCCGCTGCGGCTACAAGGAATAGCAGTCATCCCTTACTTGGACGACCTCCTCTTCTTTGCTCCCTCAGAGGAAAATTTGTTGAAGGATCTTTCTCTGGCGCGAACCCATTTGGAATCCCTAGGATGGATTTTAAACCTTCAAAAATCCGCCCTGGTTCCTTCTCAGAAGATTCGTTTTCTGGGATACCAGGTGGATTCGCGGAACCAGAGAATTTTTCTCCCCCCAGAAAAAGCATCCAAGGTCTTGGACACTGTTCGGTTGCTTCAGTCCCATCAGTCTTTGACGGTCAGACAGGTAATGGCATCCCTAGGAATTTTGACCTCCACCATGCCGGCGGTCCAATGGGCGAGGTTACATTTCAGGCCCCTGCAGGCTTTTCTTTTAAAGACATGGGATCGGAAAACCAGTTCTCTGGACACCCGGGTAAAAATTCCGGCCCGGGTAGTAAGATCCCTTTACTGGTGGAAAAACCAGCGGGTGCTTGCAGAGGGTCTGGAGTGGTCCTTCCCCGTGGGACTGAGGCTCACCACGGATGCCAGCGCCTGGGGATGGGGAGCGCATCTAGAAGAGAAATTTTCACAGGGGAGGTGGTCAAGGGAGGAAGCCCTGCATTCCTCAAATTGGAGGGAACTAAAGACGGTGGCCCTGGCACTAGTGGAGTTTGCTCCATTTCTCAGAGGCCATCATGTTCAGGTCCTATCGGACAACGCTACAACAGTAGCATACTTGAACAGGCAGGGGGGTACAAGAAGCCCTTCGCTTCTGTCCCTGGCCACAGAGATTCTCTCCTGGGTAGAGAGCAATTTGCTCTCCTTGACAGCCCTACACCTAAAGGGGTCCCTCAATACGGTGGCGGATTTCTTAAGCAGACACCAGATTCGGGAGTCAGAGTGGTCCCTGAATGCGGAGGTCTTCTCAGAGATCACCAGCAGGTGGGGTCTCCCAGAGGTAGACTTATTTGCCTCGAGGGAGAACTCCCAGGTAGGAAAATACTTTTCGCTGAGTCGGGGGGATGGGTCCCTAGGGGTAGACGCTCTGTCACATCCCTGGGATTTCTGCCTCTGCTTTGCCTTTCCCCCGTTTCAGCTAATTCCCCTAGTTCTGAGGAAAGTTCAGAGAGAAAGTGTGCCGGTCATTCTCATCGCCCCATTCTGGCCCAAGAGGGCATGGTTTGCAACGCTTCTAGCCTTGTCAACCAGGCCTTACTGGCACCTGCCCCTCAGGCAGGACCTCCTAGTTCAGGGTCCAATTTCTCACCCAGATGTGGCACGGCTGTCCTTGACCGCGTGGCTTCTGAAAGGGAAATCCTGAGTGGAAAGGGGTTCTCCGACCGCTTGGTTTCCACCTTACTCAACAGCAGGAAGAAAGTAACCCGAGCCATTTACACCAAGGTTTGGAAAGTTTTTTCCTCTTGGTGTAGCTCTTCGAGTCAGGACCCTAGGGAACTAAAATCTATCCTGGAATTTTTACAGGAGGGGGCTGATAAGGGCTTGGCTGTTAGCACCCTTAAGGTACAGGTATCCGCACTTTCAGTGTTTTTGGAAAGATCTGTAGCCATAGAACCATTGGTGGTGAGATTTTTTAGATCTCTTTTGAGGTCTAGACCACCAAGGTTAAAGGATTTCCCGAAGTGGGAACTCTCAGTGGTCTTGAGATCTTTGGCAAGCAAGCCTTTTGAACCCTTAGGGGAAGCTTCAGTTAGGAACCTTACCTTTAAAACTTTATTTTTAATCGCTATTACCTCAGCACGTAGGATCAGCGAGTTGCAGGCCCTGTCAGTGAAGGAGCCTTATTTATGTATATTTTCAGATAGGGTCAGTTTTAAGCACTACCCTAAGTTTTTGCCCAAAGTGGCTTCTAACAGGAATCGTGTACAGGACATTGTACTTCCCACTTTTTGTTCTAACCCTTCGGGTGAAAAAGAATTATTTTTTCATATGTTGGATGTCAAACGGGTCTTGTTGTATTATTTAGAAATAACAAACCCGTTTAGACGCTCGGATTCTTTATTTGTCCTTTTTGGGGGTAACAAAAGGGGTCAGCAGGCATCTAGGGGAACACTAGCTAGATGGCTGAAGCTGGCTATCAGGGAGGCTTATTTACAGTCAGGCCTGACTCCGCCAGAAGGTATCCGTGCCCATTCGACCAGAGCTCTCGCAACTTCCTGGGCAGAAAGAGCTGGTGCCACGCCGGAGCAAATCTGCAGGGCAGCGACGTGGTCAAGTTTCCACACGTTCGTGCGACACTATAGGTTGGACCTCGCCTCAGCTAGTGATCAGGCTTTTGGCAGGAAGGTCCTACAAGCTGTCGTCCCGCCCTAAGGTAGTAAGTCTCTGTGGTCCTCTCAAGGTGCTGTCCTGAAAGACGCCTCGGGAAAATTCAAGTTAGGCTTACCGGTAACTTGTTTTCCAGAAGTCTTTCAGGACAGCAACGACCCGCCCTATTGTTTGTGATGTACTATGCTGTGACTTACATATATGCTTGTGTGTTCCAGCCGGGGCCGGAGGTTTTCTCTATAACAACTGAGGAGTGCAAGGAGGGGCCTCCTTTTAAAAGGATGAAAGAAGGTGTTTCCTGATGGAGTGGGAGGATCATGATATCTCAAGGTGCTGTCCTGAAAGACTTCTGGAAAACAAGTTACCGGTAAGCCTAACTTGAATTTTATTTTTTTTATTTATTTTTATCCAATCCAAAATACACGGACTCTGACCTAAATCAAACCGTGATCACTTTTTTTTTTTTTTTTTTTTTACACACACACACTTGCTTTTGTTTTTACATTTTTTCTCCTCTAGCAGGATAGAGATGCATTGCATCTTTTTCTCAATTCAAGAGGGAAAAAAAACAGTGGCAGCATATACAGTAACTGTTCACTGTGATGCCCATCAGAGGCTATTACAGCGATCAGGTGATTGAGAACTGGGCTTCCTGGTTCCTAATTGTTGGTACAGGAACTGGGGCTCTCAGCTCAGCAGCATGCTTCCAGCACAAACGCATGTATGCATACACTGTAGTCCCACGGAAGTAGACTCACTTTTGTGAGACATTATATAAGAGTACATGTGGCGGGAAGGAGCTAAGAACAATCCAGGGAGTTTATTTTTTTTTTTTTTTTTAATTGTTTTTTTTTTTTTCTAAATGAGCTGTTATGATGATGAAAATACTTTTATCTGTGTATGCTTTAAAAAGTTCTCCTTGGCACTTTTAATTTATTTGACAGTTTTAAATTTGAATTTCGATGAAACCGAAAAAGAATGGACACAAAATGCACTAACATATAGTAAACTGTATTTGCAGAAAGTAAATGAGAGCTGGAATAATTTGAAAGCACCAACTGATCAGTTATATCCTTGGGATGCCAATTCAACCTACATCAAATCCCCTCCGTTCTTCGACAACTTGGTATGTGTAATTTAATTTCCTGACTTGGTTTTCATTTTCATACATGAAATAAAGTAAGAATGGATTTTTTTTTTTGGTGGTATTTGATCACCTCTGCGTTTTTTTTATTTTATGTGCTATAAACGAAAAAGAGCGCCAATTTTGAAAAATAAAACACTATTTTATTACTTTTTGCTATAATAAATATCTAAAAAATAAATAAAAAATGTCTTCATCAGTTTAGGCAAATATATATATTCATCTACATATTTTTGGTAAAAAAAAATAATCACAGTTGTCATACATTGATTGATTGGTTTGTGCAAAAATGATCGTGCATACAAAATGGGGGATAGATTTTTTTTTTATTCAGTGATTTGCGATTTTTAGCAGTACTTCGACATTGGACACTTTTTTTGGGACCATTGACATTTATACAGCGAACAGAGCTAAAAATAGCCACGGATTACTGTATAAATGTCATTGGCAGAGAAGGGATTAAGTGTCCCCTAGGGAGGTGTTTCTAACTGGGGGTTCCTGTACTGTCTGGAGGAGGAGAGAGGTTGCTGTTCTCTACTCCCCTGTCAGAACGGGGATCTTTTTGTTTTACATGCACAGTGTCGCAGTTCTGGCTCTCTTGAGCGATTGCGGGTGGCCAGGGGACATCGCAGCCACGTGAATCGGCTCTGGCGTTCCACCGCAGGAGCGGCACCCCCTATCGCTCTTAACGCGTCCAACATACACCTACGGCGATTCACGCAGCTGTGCCAACCTGCCGCAGTATAATGATGGCAGCTGGTCGGCAAGCTGTTAAGCATGCTCCTTCAAATACAAGTCATCGTGAGTAGCCCCCACATTTCTCCAATTTATAGATTTATTTAAAAAGAACAGAAATCAAGACTAGTGTGGTAGGTAGGAGCTAGTGTCACGAATATAATATTTGAAGGTAACTTTATCTGGGTACTATGATTCCTCCATTTGTTTTAAATATTTTTATATAAAATAGAGAGAAAAAAAACGGTCATTTCCGTCAGTCGAGCTAAGTGCTGTAATGCACTGTGGGGTTTATTTACGAAAACTGGAGAGTTCAAAATCAGGCTCACTTATGCATAGAAACCTATCGGCTTTGAACAAGTTGAGGTTAGAAGCTGATTGGCTACCACTCACAGTTGCACCAGATTCTGAGTGCAACAGCTTTAGTAAATCTAACTCCGCTCTAAATATGTTTCCTATTGGGTGTAATTCACTAAGCTATAATGTTATGTTTAGCAAGGACTGTTGGAGACATAAAAGAACAGACCTATGGCTGGAAATAATAATTAGTATGGCAAATTACTGTATTTGCTGGCGTATAAGACTACCTTTTACACTTAAAAAAACTGGCCAAAAAGCAGGGGTCGTCTAAGGCTGCATTCACACCTAGGCGATTTGCGGCGTTTTTTTACCGCGATTTGCCGCGACAAATTGCAGCGTTTTTTACCGCGATTTTCACTGGAGGGGTGATTACACATTGTGTAATATGGCTGAACGCTGAAGACGCCTGAAAAAAAAGGGTCAGGGACTTGTTTGCGCTTCAGGCGTTTCGGCGTTCGGCGTGGAGATGTGAACCATCTCCATAGCCGACAATGTTAAATCACCCCTCCAGCGTATTGCAGGCTGCAATAGCGGCGGGCGTGAAAACGCCTAGGTGTGAATGGAGCCTTATACGCCGGGTCAGCTGCTCAGATGCCTGCTGGATGTGCAGTAATACTGTATGTAGCTTTGGCTACATACAGTATATACCGCTTGGCCAATCCCGGTGAGCGATGTATTCAAATGAATACAGAGCCTGCTCAGATTGGCTTTGAGAGACAGAGAGGCGTGGGCTAATGTTACAGCATCTGCCAATCCAAGCAGGCTTTGTGTTCATTAATAGAATACATTGCTCGCTGTGATTGGCTCCAGCAAGAAGGAAGAAGAATATGGCTCCAGAAGGAAAAAATATGAAGCATCAGAAGCCTCGGAAGGGGGGTTGTCTTATACGGTGAGTACAGGCAAAAAATCTTAAACTGTAAAAATAGGGGGTCGTCTTATACGCCCAGTCGCCTTTTATACACCGGCAAATACGGTAATGCATTATTGCTTAATGAATTCTCTTGTGTTTTTCTTTAGACAATGGAACTTGTGCCACCGAAACCCATCAAGGATGCCTATGTCCTCCTAAACCTGGGTGATTCTGTAACTACTGACCACATTTCTCCTGCTGGAAATATTGCAAGAAATAGCCCTGCTGCTCGCTTTTTAACCAACCGTGGGTAAGCAAGATACAAGCTTGGCATCATGCATAAGGTGTTTGATGCGATATTAGGCCTGATTTTTGTCCCCTGTATGTAGTCTGAAGATCCCACAGTTTACTTGGATATGTCTTCCTGTTCTACAGCTCACTTCATCTGTGATAAGTGTTGGGCCAAATCTTTTTGACATTTTTCAATACTCAGACTAAAGAGATTGAACTAAGAAGGTCATAGAATGGAACCTAAGTATATTGGTACATGACATAGGAGTTGCTGACACATTCTCTAAAAGTTGAATAGAATTTTGCACACAGAAATGCGGAGGCTGTTTTTGCTGACCGCCTTTTGAAAACTCTGGTTGCCTGACTACCTCTGGCTTCAAAAATTTCAAGATCAGAAATTAGTATGAAGTTAAAGAGTCTGAAATCCTGATCCACATACATGTTTTAAGTCAGTAACTCAAAGTAATGAGCCACTGGATCAGCATGACAACTAGGTAACCAGAAATTTCAGAAGAGCAGACCAGTATTATAGCCGCCTTTTTATACAAAGTTTTTTTTCATCAACTTTCAAAATATTTAAATCAGCCCTATCATGAAATAAAAACACCTGCAAAATAAATGAGGGAATACTTACCCTTCCCTCTGCCAGAATATTGTCCCATTCAGTAGATATCTTTCTGTAATTTCCACAGGCAAACTCGTCCTAGAATGTCAATCCGCCAGGGTTTCCACAGCTTCCACTGGTTTCTACCTGCTGACCATCATGTCAATGCTGTATCCCGTAATGAGTGGATTTAACCCTCCTAGAATTAAAATAAATGGTATTTTCTAAGTGTATAAACAGCAGCAAATAGATGTGCAGGACAACACATCAAACTATATAATATAAAAGATATGCCACCCATATCCAATTATTGTATAACATATACCAGACTGAAGGAACAAAATGATAAACTGTGTAAAACCTTCCAAAAAAGCAATATTGCAAACCGGTTTTTATACCACAAAACTGAAATATACATTTCTTTGTAACATTGCAAAAAAATATAGAAACGTATATACAGTACAGACCAAAAGTTTGGACACACCTTCTCATTCAAAGAGTTTTCTTTATTTTCATGACTATGAAAATTGTAGATTCACACTGAAGGCTTCAAAACTCTGAATTAACACATGTGGAATTATACATAACAAAAAAGTGTGAAACAACTGAAAATAAATTTCATATTCTAGGTTCTTCAAAGTAGCCACCTTTTGCAGCAGACACATCTCTAGAACTGTTAAGAAGAAACTGTGTGAATCAGGCCTTCATGGTAGAATATCTACTAGGAAACCACTGCTAAAGAAAGGCAACAAGCAGAAGAGACTTGTTTGGGCTAAAGAACACAAGGAATGGACATTAGACCAGTGGAAGTCTGTGCTTTGGTCTGATGAGTCCAAACTTGAGATCTTTGGTTCCAACCCCCGTGTCTTTGTGCGACGCAGAAAAGGTGAACGGATGGACTCTACATGCCTGGTTCCCGCCATGAAGCATGGAAGAGGAGGTGGGATGGTGTGGGGGAGCTTTGCTGGTGACACTGTTGGGGATTTAATCAAAATTGAAGGCATACTGAACCAGCATGGCTACCACAGCATCTTGCAGCAGCATGCTATTCCATCTGGTTTGCGTTTTAGTTGGACCATCATTTATTTTTCAACAGGACAATGACCCCAAACACACCTCCAGGCTGTGTAAGGGCTATTTGACCAAAAAGGAGAGTGATGGGGTGCTGCGCCAGGTGACTACCTCTTGAAGCTCATCAAGAGAATGCCAAGAGTGTGCCAAGCAGTAATCAAAGCAAAAGGTGGCTACTTTGAAGAGCCTAGAATATGAAATATATTTTCAGTTGTTTCACACTTTTTTGTTATGTATAATTCCACATGTGTTAATTCATAGTTTTGATGCCTTCAGTGTGAATCTACAATTTTCATAGTCATGAAAATAAAGAAAACTCTTTGAATGAGAAGGTGTGTCCAAACTTTTGGTCTGTACTGTATATTAACGCAAAGAAAGTCCATACACCAAACCAGATAAAGAGTCCAACACCAGCAGGTCCTTCTACTCAAATAGGATCTCAGTGAACGTCTAGTCTATTAGGAATACACCCGGTGTTCACTGCAAATATTACCCACAGGAGCTTACCAGACGAGGTGACTTTTGGTGAGAAAAGAGGCAAATCACGCTTATGTAAGAATGGTTATAAAGCCTCAGTACACTATACAGCGTCCTCTGTCACTCCCCACTCGCACATGCTTAGGCAGGCCGATGCTTCGGGAAGACAGACCATGCGCCACCCTCCCATAGTGTACAATCCTCAGTGGGATACTTTATTATACTTAAAATGCCAGCAGAAATGTACACCGTAATTGACACCAAAACAGACTAAAATTCACACAATGCTTTTCATAATCGTCCATGCATCACTTATTCCGGAGCCAGAAGTCATGATGTCACCACGCATATACATTCGTGAAAAACAATGTGGAAATTGTGGTTTGTTCTGGTGCCTATTACGGTGTACAATTATAATAAAGTATCCCACCAGGGATTTTGCACTATGGAAGTGTGGCGCTCTTTCTTTCCGGCCTCCCAAAGCTTCAGTCTTCCTAAGCGCGTGTGAGCATGGAGATCATGATGGAGGATCCTGGCGTACTGTGGCTTCATAACCATTATATACAAGCGTGATTTGACTCTTTTCTTCTCAAGAGTCAAGTCATCTGGTAAGCTCATATTTGTATTATTCCTAACCAGTTGATACAGTCACTGAGATCCAATCAAAGTCTAAGGACCTACTGGTGTTTAACTCTGTTATGTGGTTTGGTCTATGGACTCTTTGAGGCCTTTAAAGTGATTGTAAAGTCTGTTATTTTAATAAAAGAAGAAAAGTCACGCTTACCTGCCCTGTGCAGCCCAGATCCTCCTCTTCTCGGGTCCCTGGCTGGAGCTCCTGGCCCCTCATGTTGAAAGCGGCTTGCTGTGGGGGCACCCGAGCCTGAGCTGCAGCGCTGTGTGTCCATTCAAACATAGAGCTGCGGATTGGCCCTACCTCCTCTCTCTACTGATTGACTGAGTTTGATTGACGGCAGCGGGAGCCAATGGCACCACTACTGTGTCTCAGCCAATCGGGAGGCAGAGTCCTGGGTGGCTGAGGCACTCGTGGACATCACTGGATAGAGAAGGTAAGTGTGTGGGGGCTGCATAGGATGCATTTTAAGTAAAAAAAACTTCTGCCTTTACAACCACTTTTACGGACTTGATATATTTTTTTTGTGTTATAAAACTGTTTGCTATATTGCTTTTTTGGAAGGTTTTACACTGTTGATTATGTTCATTCAATCTGGTATATTTTTATAATAATTGGATAAACACTCCCAGAATTACCAGTTTCCCTATAGAAGATTTCTAATGGAGAGGAATGTTCTGACCGCACAGAGAGCAGTAATTTTGCAAGTACACCTGTTTAGGAAACCTTATTTCATGACCAAATCTCTAGTAGAATTTAAATCTTATTTCCTAAAAAGTTTGAAATGACATCTAGTCACAGTATTGTTGTAACCTGTCGTCCTCCTTCCAGTTTAACGCCAAGAGAATTCAATTCCTATGGGTCGCGTAGAGGGAATGATGCCATCATGGCTAGAGGCACATTTGCTAATATCCGCTTGTTTAACAAGTTCATCAACAAGCAATCTCCATTAACTATACATTTTCCTTCCAATGAAACGGTAAGTACTTCCCAGGTCAGGCTGTGGGCAAATCATATATTTGCATTTCTTCCATGGATTTAGTTGTTTGCTTGCAGTTCGGTTTTAAAACATCTCCAATAAAGTGAACATTTAAATCCATCTCTTGTGATTGGTTAATAACACCTGTGTACTTGACTAAGACCCACACATGAGAATGGCAGAGAATATGCTGATGACATAAGATGTTCTTCAAAAATGTTATCACTAAGGGGCAGATCCACAGCGATCTGCACCGGCGCAGTGTATGGGAGATGCGCTACGCCGCTGTAACTTACTTGTTTAAACTTCGAATCCAAGGACATCATTTTTTTTAACATAGATTCACGGACGACTTACGCAAAAAAAAATAAAAAAAAATAAACGCGGGAACGACGGCCATACTTAACATGGCAGGTCTAACTATACGCGACGAAATACCAGCTTTAACTATACGCCGGAAAAAGCCGACTAGAGACGCCGGAAAAAAATGCGACGGCCGCTCGTACTTTTGTGGATCGTCAGAAATGGCTAATTTGCATACCCAACGCGGAAAACGACGTGAAGGCCACCCAGCGGACGCCGAAGAATTGCATCTTAGATCCGAAGGCATACGAAGACGTACACCTGTCGGATCTAACCCAGATGCCGTCGTATCTTGTTTTGAGGATTCTAAACAACGATACGACGTGGGTAATTTGAAAGTACGCCGGCATATCAGTAGATACGCCGGCGTACTCGCTCTGTGGATCTGCCCCTAAGTCTTTATCTTAAATGGAATTCCTTCTATCTAAGTTTACTGGTATTTTCAACAAGCATAGACTAAATTGAGAAACTCTCTCTATCTGTTTGCCCAGGTAGTTGATGTGATATTGGTGACCCTAGTGCTTAATTTAACAGACTCCACACCTGCATAATGAAATTTATGCTCCCTTTTTGTTTGTCTGATATTTCTCAGAAGTCTATGAAACTTACACCACAGGTCCCATTGAGGGAGACTGAAAATGCAGTTTTAGATGGGTGGGAGAGATGTGGAAGATGAGTGATATTTTGGTATCAGGTGTGCCTTTGTTAACTCAAACCTGTTAATGTAACTTCCTTGATAATTTGAACAGTGTATATGCCCTTACCTTATTGATCTGAAATGGCTTGGCAAACTGTATAATGGTTGTTATAATCATTTGGATTACTTAAATTTTTTCCTTTTCTTTATTTTTTAGCTTGATATATTTGATGCAGCTGAGAGATATCAGCAGGCTGACCATAATTTAATCCTCTTAACTGGCAAGGAATATGGATCTGGAAGCTCCAGAGACTGGGCAGCCAAAGGACCTTTCTTGCAGGTAAACATATTTTAGTATTGGAACATGACATCACTAAAAGTAAAATTAAAAAGATACACGGAGGTTGTCGTTTCTGTTATACATTTTTGCAAATGAGTATTCTTTCTTTAGAAATTTAGGCCGACATGTATACTACATTTCTTTGAAAATAGCAAAAGTCAGTATATATTATTTAGTCTGTAGGAAAGTCCACAAACTCAAACTATGGTATTTGTCTGAAAATCAATCAATCCTAATGTCAGAACAGCATACATATCCCCCAAATGACCCCTTTTCGGAAAATAGACAGTCCAAGGTATTTAGTAAGAGGCATGGCGAGTTTTTTAAAGTTTGTGGGGGGAAAAAAACATAAATTTTCCAAAACATTGTGACAATTTACATTTCTCTTCCGTTCATGGACGGACACAGCAGCATTGACCTTAGGGTTATTTATCCTTCCTTTCAGGAGAGACTTAGCCAGAAAAAACAGCACTTCAAGTGTTGAAACACTTCTTTCAGTACAGCACCTCCCAGGGGACATCCCACTCTCTGCATCATGCAGGCCCAGTTATTTTCTGCCTAACGTTAGGAGAAGACATGGCTCCTCTGGGCCCATGTGCTCTGGAGGTTTTTAGGCGATTTTTCGCTTTTATTTTGTTTTTCCTGCATTTTTTGGATCCTGGGATATACAATCAACTGCCGACTGGGTGACAGGCTGGATCCTCGATCCTTGTAGTCCCCCCATGTTCGGCCAGCGAGCGTGTGCCGGCCTTTAGCTATGCGCTGGGCCGTCCACGACATTCCCCGTTGCTCCAGGGGTGGCCGGTGAGTTATATGCTCCAGGGCACACATATGACCGGTCTCTATGGCCGTGTCACAGTGTGCCGGGCCGACAGCCATGCCGTAAGCGGACATTGGTTCTGTCTGGAATCCCTCCAGCCGGTGGTCGCAGGACGGGTAAGTAGTATCCCCTTGCCTTGGCATGGTGGTTCGGCTGGTGCATTCCAGATTTTTTCCCTCCAACCTCCAGCTCACTGGAAGGATCTGTGGGGGGCTGTCCAGGATCTGCTGATCAGGGGAGTGGTTGTGCCGATTCCCTCAACGGAACGGTTTCAGGGGTTTTACTCCAATCTGTTTGTAGTTCCCAAGAAAGAAGGGGTTCGTCCAATTCTGGACCTCAAGGCCCTCAATTGCTTTGTCAAAGTGCAAAAATTCAGGATGGAGTCGATTCGCTCAGTAGTAGCAGCGCTCAATCAGAGGGATTTCCTAGCATCCTTGGATATCAAGGACGCGTACCTGTATATCCCCATATGTGCAAAACACCAGAGATTTCTAAGTTTTGCGGTCGGAGAGGACCACTTTCAATTTGTGGCCCTCCCGTTCGACCTGGCTTCAGCACCACAGGTTTTCACCAAGGTGCTCGCTCCGATTCTGGCCCTGCTGAGGCAGTGCGGGATCGCTATCGTAGGATACCTGGACGACCTTCTTCTTCTGATAGTTTCTTCAAGCTCAGAATTAGAAGAGGATGTGTCTATCACCTGTCAGACCTTCCGAGAATTCGGTTGGCTATTGAATACCCAGAAGTCAGTACTGGTACCGTCTCAGCGGCTGGAATACCTGGGGTTAGTCCTGGACTCCTCAGAGGCGAGCGTTTTCCTCCCAACGGAAAAACTACAGACACTGCAGTCTGCGGTTGATGACCCAGAAATGGGCGTCGCTTCGCTTTTGCATGAGAGGGCTGGGTCTGATGGTGGCCTCTTTCGAGGCAGTGCTGTATGCCCAATTTCACACTCGAGTGTTGCAAAAAGAGATTCTGTCACGTTAGGACAAGCTTCCTTCGTCTCTGGATTACCAGTTTCGGGTGAGTCGACTGGTCAAGTCCTCCCTAGTGTGGTGGCTGACATGTCCGGTACTTCGGGACGGAAAATCATTTCTACCGTGTCATTGGACAGTGGTCACAACGGATGCCAGCCTCTCCGGCTGGGGGGTGTCCAGTCAGCCCAAGGGCGCTGAACTCAGGAGTCCCGCCTACCAATCAATGTACTGGAGCTCCGAGCGATCAAGTTGTGTCTCTCCAAGTGGTCTCTGGGTCTACAGGACCGACCGGTCAGGATCCAGTCTGACAACGCCACGGCCGTGGCATACATCAATCATTAGGGGGGCACACGGAGCTCGGCTGCAGCGACGAAAGTCGCGCACATCTTCAGGTGGGCCGGAAGGTACGTTCCGGCTCTGTTGGACGTGTACATTCCGGGGGTGCTGAACTGGCAAGCCGACTACCTAAGTCGCCAAACGCTAGACCAAGGAGAATGGTCGCTACACCCGGAGGTGTTTCAGAGTCTGTGCCAAAGATGGGGCACTCCAGACGTGGACCTTCTGGCGTCCCGTCTCAATCGGAAGGTGTCACGGTTCGTTGCCAGGTCAAGGGATCCGTGGGCGGATGCGTCAGACGAGTTGGTAGCACCATGGGGTCACTATCGCCTAATTTACGCTGCGCAGAGTGGAAGCCGAGGGGATACCAACAATCCTGATCGCTCCGGATTGGCCGCGCCGTCCCTGGTGCATCTGGTGGCAGACGTCCCTTGGCGTCTACCCCTGAGAGAAGATCTTCTTCACAGGGTCCGATCTTTCACCCTGCTTTACAGTTGCTGGCTTTAACGGCGTGGCTGTTGAGAGCCAGGTGCTGAAGGATCGAGGCCTGTCGGGCTCGGTGGTCTCTACCATACTACGAGCATGGAAGTCTACTTCACAAAAGATTTACCATCGTACGTGGAAGGCCTACATCTCTGTGTGAAGAGATGAAATGGTACCCCCTTACATACGTGATGTCCCGGATTCTGCTGTTCTTACAGCGTGGAGTGGATCAGGCTCTCGCCTTAAGTACGGTTAAGGGTTAGATTTCAGCTCTAGCTGTCTACTTTCAGCAACCCTTGGCGGCGCACTCCCTGGTGGGTACGTTTGTGCAGGGGGTTCGGCATGTGGCCCGTCCTGTGCACCCTCCACTGCCTCCATGGGACTTGAATTTAGACCTTTCGGTGCTTCAAGAGGCTTCGTTTGAGGACATTCAGAAGATTCCCTTGTTGGCTCTGTCCCAGAAGGTGTGTTTTCTTGGGGCAATTACGTCGGTCAGACGGGTATCTGAACTGGCGGCCTTGTCTTGCAAGGCTCCTTACTTGGTCATCCATAAGGATAAGGTGGTGCTGCGGCCGCAGCCGTCATTCCTTCCAAAGGTTGTTTCGGCTTTTCACATTAATGAGGACATTGTTTTGCCATCCTTATGTCCTTGGCCAAAAAACCCGAAGGAGGCCACTTTGCATTCCTTGGACGTGGTTCGGTGCCCTACGGGTGTACTTGTCTGCTACGGCTCTGTTTTGGAAGTCGGGCTCACTGTTCGTGTCGGTAACTGGTCCTAAAAAGGGTCTGGCGGTCTCATCATGGCCACCATTTCTAGGTGGATCAGACAGGTCGTGCTCCAGGCTTATGCCCTAAAGGGGCGGGCGCCTCCCTTTCAGGTTACGGTGCATTCGACCAGGGCGATTGGTGCCTCTTGGACTTTCCGCCATCGAGCGTCTGTGTTACAGGTGTGTAAGGCAGCGACCTGGTCGTCAATCCACACCTTCCCAAAATTTTACAAGGTGAATGTGAGTGCATCTTCGGATGCCTCCTTTGGTCGCAAGGTTTTACAGGCAGCAGTTTAAGGTTGAAGTTCCTCCGTTGAGGAACTCTGGTTTGTTTGGGGTGAAGCTTGGTTTGCTGTGTTTTTTTTTTTCCACCCCTCGAAATTTTTTGACACTGCTTGGGGACGTCCCTAAGGTCAATGCTGCTGTGTCCGTCCATGAACGGAAGAGAAAATAGGATTTTTGTACTCGCTGTAAAATCAATTTCTCTGAGTTCATGGACGGACACAGCACCCACCCCTCCTTTGTTTGTACTGCTTGTTTACGAACTGGGCCTGCATGATGCAGAGAGTGGGATATACCCGGGGGACCCGCCCCCTGGAAGGTGCTGTACTGAAACTAGTGCTGTTTTTTCTGCCTAAGTCTCTCCTGAAAGGAAGGATATATAACCCTAAGGTCAATGCTGCTGTGTCCGTCCATGAACTCGGAGAAATGGATTTTATGGTGAGTACAAAAATCCTATTGTCACCAGTGCAGTACAGTGTCATCATATGACTGGTTCGGTGGTGGTGATCAGGGACACTGGTGACCATATGTGTAAAAAAAAATGTGTATGTGCAATTATATATATATATATATATATATATATATATATATATATATATATATATATATATATATATATATATATATAATATATATAAAAAATTATATAACATCCAGTTACCAGAACAGAAGTGTTACCACAGCAACATTGTGCTACTCTGGGGAGGTGATTGGGATTTATAATTTTTTTTTGTACACTGATCGCTCATAACTACATTTTACAGTTAGAAGCAACCAGTTTTGTTTCTGAATGAAAACTACTCATACAGTGTTTACTATTGTGAAGAGCTGTGATTGGCCCTGTCTGTACCATGTGATGACTGTGACCAATCAGAGCTCATCACAATAGTACACAATGAAAGGCATGTAACAAAGCCTTTCATTGTGTACAACTGTAAATTGATCTGCAGTGGTTGGCCACAGCGATCACATGGTACCAGCAGCGGGCCTGTACGGTGATCTGTCATTGGTTGTATCTGGTGTACATGGCAAGTGACAAATCGTGGCCGTAGCTCGGCCTGGGGCAAGATTCTGGAAGGACATCATATGACATACTCCCAGAACAGTGCTCCTGCCAAGCTGTCATTTTACAATAGGCTGGGCAGCAAAGGGTTAAAGAGGAATTTCACTTTCCACACATCCCTCCTGATATGTGATGTACATATCCCAGGGGGGCTTCACAGCATTGAAGTTTTTGTTCTCGTCTTGGAGAGAATGGCGGCTAGGGGTAGACAAAAAAACAAAGTAAACCAAAAAAATTACAGATTTATGTTTGCAGAGGGTGAGAGGAATGCAAGCAAACTCTGTGCATCCAGGGGCTGTGGTTCTGATTTAAGATACAAATATGAGGTTTAAAACTCTGCATTGCATAGAAAACCAAGCACTGTTTTTTAGGGTTTGTGTCACTCACACACTCTTAATATGTGTATGTTTTACAGGGTATTAAAGCTGTCCTTGCTGAGAGCTATGAGCGCATTCACCGCAGTAACCTAGTTGGAATGGGCATAATCCCTCTACAGTATTTGCCAGGAGAAAATGCAGAGGCACTAGGACTCACTGGTAAAGAGCGTTACACCATTCTTATTCCTGAAGACAAAGATCTCCGGCCTGGCATGAATGTTGAGATAAAGGTATGTTCTTTTTGATGATTTACACATCAGTGTAGGCAGCAGTCACTGTAGGTACGTCGTCTTTGTAAATGGGCAGGTTCCCCCTATGTGTGCTAACAAGCCCTCTCCCTTACACGTTCATGTATGACCCCTTTCGTCCTACCAGAAGCTTATACTTGCCTTTTCTCAACTCCCCCACCAATTTTCTTAGAAATTGATAGTGAAGAAAACTACCATTTATTTCCCGTGTGGAAAGCACGTGACTCTCATCCCTTCCTCCACATGACGGCACTGATGTTGGGTTTTTAGCTGCTCAGGCTTTCAGTGCTGTTAGAGGCAGAAATGTAGTCCTTTTATATGTGCACTTCCGCTGCTAACTCCCTGTTCAGATTCTGGTTTCCTGGCTCTCTAACTTGACGTAAATCAGAACTTTGGATATGAACAGTTGTTCTGGGACAGTGACTTGAAAAGAATTGCAGTAAGTGTCAAACAACTATTTGTAGAAATAACATTTATCAATAGTAGCCAACCCTGTTCTTGGTACCGATATCTGAATATATGGCTGACCTTGGCTTTGGCATTGCACACATGAGAAAAATTTTTATTTTTTAGCTTCAACTTTGATAGTAGGTAATGACTTGTTTCTAGAATAAATCACAAACTATGTTAATTTTCTTTCTCTACAGCTTGATTCAGGCAAGACATTTGAAGCTCTAATGAGATTTGACACCGATGTGGAGCTCACTTATTACCGCAATGGAGGCATCCTGAATTACATGATCCGTAAAATGGCTAACTTGGTTTAATATAAATATCTAGATGACCTGTCTTCAAAGATACCCATAGAAATGAGATGCTGGTCATCAGATACCCAATACATCTGCAGACTAAAATGATAGTAGTTAAGTTTATTTTGCCTGGTTTCTCATGGCTGTCTGAAAGTACTGATGAGCCTGACAGAATGATTCACTTTTTAGCGTTTTAGATTACTTTTTCATGAATGACTTCCGTCCATTGTCTATGGGTACCTTTTAAAGAGTGGAGACAAGAAATAAGACTTATTGCATCTTATACACCGTACCACATATAGCATACCTTGTTGAATGTAATTTGTGGCTGAAGAGAGAGAGCTGTTCCAGGAGGAGGTCTTAATGACAAGTTTCCCTAATAATCATTATAATTTGGTATTAAACATAATTTGTATTTAAGAAACATGAAAACCTACCGCCTTTACCCCCTACCCTTCCTCAGTATGAATGAGGGGGTCCCCTCTTCCCTGAAGGTATGTTGATCAGTTATTTGTAGATTTAAAAGAGCATCTCAGACTTTGCCATTCATGTTTTTTTTAGACACAGTGTAGCCCCAGTTCAGAAACAATTGCTAAACTTCCTGAAGTACTCCACTAGGCCTCAGAAGAGATTACAAGGGTGTAGCGCCACCCATCCTGCTGGCACAAAATTGTGCAAGTTAACTAGTCTTTCCGTTTACATATCCAGCTATTTTTTTCCATTCAGTGACAGGACTGTAATAAAGTCTCAGGTAGATGTTGTTCCCCTCTGCTATGCCCAAAAGCCAGGCCATTCTGAAAGGACAAAACCTTTAGCATTTTCTTTGTCTTAGAGCTTACCCATCCCTCCTGCCTCCACCTGTCTCTCCTGGCCATTGAGGCAGCTCTTTGTATTGATGAGCCAATAAGTGGGAGATTGGCAGCTGAAAGCTCCAACACTTTTCCAATGCGTCAAAGATTTGCCCATTCTGAACGCCCTGGCATTTGGGCATAGCAGGCCAATAAAGTCTTATATGTGTCGTTTACCAGCCACGGTTGGATTGGCCTTGTACCTATGATATGCCTATTGGTGAGGGGGGAGAACATCAAAGTTTTTCCGAATTTACATAATTGTATGGAAGATCCCAAAGTAGGCACTCTCTCAATGGCAAAGAGAAGGTGGTAATATGATGTTGCACAGCAAGGATCTGTATTTGGTGTGTTAGAAAACCCTGCCATCCTGAAAAACTGCTCAAGTGTACCTGAAATATTACAGGTATACAGTTATATCTCTATTGGGTTCAAACTGTTCCAAGTTGAGGGCTTTGCAGGGCAAATGGATCCAAACATTGCACTTTCAATGTAAAAACAAAAGCTTTCCCATATAGACATGGTTATTGGGAACTTTTCAAGTGCTGTGACTATGTGTAACGATCGTAACCAATAGCAAACAATAATATTTCAGTGTTCTGTGGTCACTAGAGATTTGTTTTGCTATGGGTTAGTGCAGTTCATTCGAAAATAATTCTGAAGGTCCCAGTTGTTCATACTAGGAAAGGGTTGATGTGTTGATTCTGTGTTGTCTAAAATTGTATCCTCTGTTCTACACTTTTGCAGTGTTTTTCTTTCTTCTTTAAATCTTGGGTCTGTGTCTGTTAAAAGCCTCTATCTTTACAAAATTACTTTGTTAAAAAAAAATGTCAAAATAAATCTATTTTCAGGAGACGTGGTCTGCATTTTTTTATTTATTTATTTTATGTAATTTTCATGTATTTTGTGTTCATTTATAAATTAAAAGCTTGAGTGTTTGTTTAAACATCTGTAAGTTAAAGGGTCAGCCTACCCAATACTGGTTTAATGGTTGAATCCGCTACTGGCTTCTCTTGCCTTTTTGAAGACTAGTGTGACAGTAATGAGGTCTGTGTAAACCAGTGTTTCTCAATTCCAGTCCTCAGGCCCCCCCAACAGGTCAGGTTTTCAGGATTTCCCTCAGATGAAAAGGCTGTGGTGATTACTAAGGCAGTGAAACTGATCAAATCACCTGTGCAAAATAATGGAAATCCTGAAAACCTGACCTGTTGGGGGGGCCTGAGGACTGGAATTGAGAAACACTGGTGTAAACTGAGTCCGAAACAGTTGTAACCTTTATTCTATTTAAATTTGCCATTCTGTAACACAAGTTAGTTTTAGGCTGGGGCCCCACTGCCGTACGGCGAGGCTCACAGCAGGAGTCCGGTGCATTCCGGTCCACCGCTTCAGGTCCAATTTTGGTCCAAATCTTTGACTGAATACGGACCAGAAGACGCACAGGACTCCTGTGCCGTTTGCTCAAGAGATGTGTGAACCAGCTCTATTGAGAAGCCAGCCACAATCTCCTAAAATGCGAATTTGATGTGGAAAAACCCCACATCTAATTAGCAATAGTTTGAACCCAGTCTTGAGTATGCAGGAGTGAGCATTTCATATACAACCCACATCCATGAGTTGCAGAGATCAAACATTCTGTCAATATCATATATCCAACTGAGACAGGGCCTTAAAGAGGTTGTAAACCCGAAAAAAAAAAAAATCATATTAACTCATTAGGAATACCTTAGAACAAAGCTGTTGTGCCCGCACACCGCAGAGACAGCTGACATTTTCCCTGGAGCTTCATGCACACGGGTACCGCCAGTCATGGCACAGGGCCCTGAAGTAAAGGCATGAACATCCATTCCTTCAGTGCGCTAGCGGTGTATATAGCAAGTATCTCCTAAAGCGGTGAAAGTTTAGGAGATATTTACAGTACCTACAGGTAAGCCTTATAGGCTTACCTGTAGGTACAATTAAACAGGAAGACTTGACTTCCTCTTTAAATAACACTAAACAGACACTGTTTAATTTTAAATTGTTCCTTCTATTTCTCTATATGGCTGATGGCACTGTTCTTGTTTGTTTTTTTATTAAAATAATTAAATCGAAGTACCTTTTTTATCTAATCGATATACAGCAGTCTCATGACCCAGATCTTTGCCAGTCTGTCTGCAGGGAAACTCTAGTCCTCTGCCACTGGTTACATGTTCAAAATAAAATATTAATCTGTTTTTAAACCCTTAAATATACAAATATATATTGGAAATCAAATCTTTATAATTTTGTGAAAAGAACATGGTGTGGTCGGATTTCTGCCAGTGTCACGTCCCTCCAAGCCTGTGTCTTTGATAGAATAAGAGGGAGGTGAAGCTTCTATCTACTTGTAATAACACACCCATGTTTACTGGTTGTTAAAAAACCTTCCAACTTTACAATCCCTTTATCTCGATGGGGGGAGTTACTGCACACAAGGCTTTTTAACACTTACCTGAGGTCTCTCTCTGTCCAGCGATGTTCACGAATGTCTGAGCATTCTCCCTCCTGATTGGTTGAAACACAGCAGCTGCGTCATTGGCTCCCGCTGCTGTCAAAGTCAGAAGAGAGGGGCCTGGGTCGGGGCTTTGTGTCTGAATGGACACGGGGAGCTGTGACTCGGCTTGAGTTCCCCCATAGCAAGCTGCTTGCTGTGGGGGCACTCAATAGGAGGGAGGGGCCAGGAATAACGAAGAGGCGGGTCCGGCCTGCTCTGTGCAAATCAACTTGAAACAGCCGCCTGCAAAGCCTTGCGGCCAAAGGAGGCATCCGCAGATGCACTCACATCCACCTTGTAAAACTTGAAAAGGTGTGGGTTGACGACCAGGTCGCTGCCTTACACACCTGTAAAACAGACGCCTGATGGCGGAAAACCCAAGAGGGATCAATCGCCCTGGTCGAATGCGCCGTAACCAGAAAGGGAGGCGCCCGCCCCTTTCGGGCATAGGCCTGGAGCACGACCTTTCTGATCCACCTGAAAATGGAGGCCGACGAGACCGCCAAACCTTTCTCAGGACCAGTCACTGACACGAACAGTGAATCCGATCTCCGGAACGGAGCCGTAGCAGACAAGTACGCCCGTAGGGCTTGCACCACGTCCAAGGAAAGTAACGTGGCCTCCTTCGAGTTCTTCGGCTGAGGACAAAAGGATAGTAAAACCATGTCCTCATTATAAAAGAGCCCTGCAAGACAAGGCCGCCAGATCAAAAACTCGTCTGACCGAAGGAATGACTACTAGAAAAACCACCTTCTGGGACAGAGAGAAGAGAGGAATCTCCCCAAACGGAGCCCTTTTGAAGCACCGAGAGGACCGAATTAAGTCCCACAGAGGCAGTTGAGGACACACAGGAAGGTCACATGCCTGACCCCCTGTACAAACGTACGCACCAGGGAGTGCGTCGCCAACGGTCGCTGAAAATAAACAGCCAAGGCTGAAATCTGACCCATAACCGTACTTAAGGCGAGAGCTTGACCCACTCCCCGCTGTAGGAACAGCAGCATCCGGGACAGCATGTGCGGGGGTGTGCTTTCATCTCTGCACACAAAGAGATGTAGGCCTTCCACGTACGATGGCAAATCCTACGTGAAGTAGACTTCCGTGCAAGTAGCATGGTAGAGATCACCGAGTCCGACGGACCTCGGACCTCCAGCTCCTGGCTCTCAACAGCCATGCCATTTAAAGCCAGCGACTGTAAAGCAGGGTGAGGAAAATCGGACCCTGCGACAGAAGATCTACTCTCAGGGATAGAATCCAAGGGACGTCTGCCACCAGACGCACCAGGTCCGCGTACCAGGAAAGGCGCGGCCAATGCGGAGCGACCAGGATTGTTGACATCCCTTCCGCTTCCACTCTGCGCAACAGGTGAGAGAGAGAGGCTTCAAAGGAGGAAAAGCGTAGATTGAGGCAATAGTGACCCCCACGGTGCCTCTGACGCGTCCGCCGAAGGGTCTTTTGACCTGGCCACGAAACGTGACACCTTCCGATTGAGACGGGACGCCCGAAGGTCCACGCCTGGCGTGCCCCATTTTTGGCACAACTCTGAAACACTTCCGGGTGCAGTGATCATTCTCCCTAGTCCAGTGTTTGGCGACTTAGGTAGTCGCCTTGCCAACTCTGCACCCCTGGAATGTACACGGCCGACAGCTGGAGTGTACCCTGTGGCTCACCGGAGGATGTGTGCAACCGCCACCACCGCGGCCGAGCTCCGCGTGCCCCCTTGATGGTAGCCATACGCCACGGCCGTGGTGTTGTCGAACTGGATCCTGACCAAACGGTCCTGCAGACCCAGAAACCACTTGGGGAGACGCAGCTTGATAGCCCGGAGCTCCAGGACATTGACTGGCAGACGGGACTCCACCTGAGTCCAGCGCCCTGGGCTGACTGGACACTCCAGAAGCCCCCAGCCAGAGAGGCTGGCATCCGTCGTGACCACTGTCCGATAGCACGGCAAAAATAATTTCCCGGTCCAAAGTACCGGAGATGTCAGCCACCACACTAGGGAGGACCTGACCAGGCGACTTCACCCAAATCTGGTAATCCAGAGACGAAGGGAGCTTGTCCCAACGTGACAGAATCTCTTTCTGTAACACTCGGGTGTGGAATTGGACATACGGAACCGCTTCAAAAGAGGCTACCATGGGACCCAAAATTCTCTTGCAAAGGCAAAGCGACGACCACTGCTGGGTCGCAAACTGCTGCACCGCAGATTGCAGTGTCTGGAGTTCTTCCGTCGGGTGAAAAAACTTGCTTCTGTGGAATCCCCAGGACACCAACCCCAGGTATTCCAGTCGCTGGGACTGTACCAACATCGACTCCTGGACTTTCAGTAGCCACCCGAATCTTTTGGAGGGGCTGGCAGGTGATGAACCCATCCTCTCCTAAGTCTGAGCTTAAAGAAGCTCTCAGGAGAAAGTCATCCAGGTATCCCACAATAGCGATTCCGCGCTGCCTAAGCAGGGCCAGAATCTGAGCGAGCACCATTGTGAAAACTCGTGAGGCCGAAGGGGAGGGACACAAACTGAAAATGGTCCTCTTCGACCGCAAAACGCAGAAACCTCTGGTGTTTTGCGCGTATGGTAATATGCAGGTACGCGTCCTGAGTACCCAAGGATGCCATAAAGTCCCCCTGATGGAGAGCCGCCACTACAGAGCGAACAATTCCACCCTGAATCTTTGCACTTCGACAAAAGAGTTAAGGGCCTTGAGGTCCAGGATTGGACGGACACCCTCCTTTTTTTGGGGACTACAAACAGATTGGAGTAAAAACCCCTGAAACCGTTCCCTTGAAGGAACCGGTATAATCACTTCCCTGACCAGCAGATCCTGACCAGCCCCTGATAGGGCCACCCGGCCTACCGGAGGAAGCTGGAGGCTGGAAGGAAAAATCTGTTTGGTGGACAAGAGAGAAACTCTATCTTGTACCCAGAGGAAACTACCTCGCAAACCCAGCGGTCGGAAAGAGGGATCTCTACCGAGCCGCGCATCCGCAAAGTCGGCCCCCCACCGAGTGTCTGGCGGGGGCAGACCTACATGCAGAAGCAGGCTTGTTGGGCTTGCGGTACAAGGTGTGCTTTTGATCTACAGCGGGCGCCTTAGCACCCTGGAAAACGTTTTCCTGCCGCACCTTGGGGGCAAAAAAAAAATCGCTTGGGGGAGGTAAAGGAGGGACCCCGCTTATGACGAGGCTCCTTACCCTTCCCAGATTGCGGGAGCAGAGTGCTCTTACCCCCTGTAGCATCTATAATGATGTCATCCAGGGACGCCCCAAAAGGCCGTATACCCTTCAAGGGTAAGTCCTCCTAAGGACCTTTTTAGAGGTTTGGTCCGCAGACCAACACTTTAGCCACACAAGGTGGCATAGTACCACCGCGGAGGCCCTGGAGAGCAAAGGGAGCGTATCCAGGGCCAATTCACAGACAATCTGCAGGCCCTGCACCAACTGGTCATCCAGGCCCACCCAGAGCTCAGGGACATTATGCGCCCCCAGCTCCTGCAGCAGGGACTTTGCCCGCTCGGTAATTGTCTGTGACACTAGAGCTCTGGCCAAAACCGGTCTCACTGCCGACCCCACTACTGTGAACATGGAGCGGGCCACAGCCGCAGCTCTCCTACCTGCGGGGGTCCATAAATGTGGGAGCCCCTTCCACAAGTAACGTGGTAGACTTGTTCAGTCTGGACACAGGGGGGTCCGCTGAAGGAGGACTCTTATTTTTTTTTTTTTTTTAGTTTTATTTATTTATTTATTTTTTTAAAGTCTTCCTCAAAAGGATAACGGACCGCAAAGTATTTTGGTACAGCAAAAACTTTCTGCGGCCAATCCCATTCCTTGTACATTAAGGAACACATTTTGCAGTGCGGGGCGGCTTGCGGAACCCAAAAGGGACCGGCGTCTCTGATGTCTCCGCCGTCCTCAAGTTTTTGAGTATCCCGCACCATAGTGATAAAAGCTCCAACAAAATGCCTTATCAAGCGCTGACCCTGAAGCAGTCATCCTCACTGACCGTGTGGGCTAAGCCTGCAACATCTGACATGACAGAACCAGAACCAGAGCCAGCAGCAGGGTCTGGTTCCATGTCAGAGCCATCCCCAGAAGCAGGCGCAGGGAAGGGGTTTTTTACCTACATTCTGGCCACTTGTCGCTTCAATCCTGGTGATAAAACTCCTAAGGGACTGCTGTATGGGCTCTACGGAGACCACAGGGGCACGAAGGGTTAACTCAGGCATAGTTGGGGTAGAAGCCTCTGTTCAGACTCTATGTTGACCCACCGCTATGCCGCTCTAGTACTGCAAGGCAGAGACCCACAGGTCACCCTCCCGGCCGCAAAACAGAGAGCAGGGGACCCCCAGGTAACTCACCACTCGGCCAGGCTGTAGTGCTGCTGAGAGTGCTGTCCGCTCTGCGCCGTCCCTCAGGAAGCAATTTGCGGGCTGCAAAATGGCAGCCATACACGTGTTTAAAGCAACAATGACACAGCAGAGAACACAGCCCAGCACACACAGCAACTCCAGTACAACAAATTAATAAGAAGGGAGAAGCTGCTGCTCCAGGTGAGCACACCTGAGCAATCCATGTCCTCTCAGAAACAGGTGGGTGCCTGCAATGCATGAGACAAAAACACCAATGAATCTTAAACAAAGTAAGCCTTTAATGGTGAAAAAGGAAAGGCACTACAAAAAATTAATAGCACCACACTACAGCACAGCCCAGCCCCCGTAGTGACAGAGCCCCAAGCCTTAAGGACTGAACGACTGTGTAGAATCGATCGACAGTCAAACACTGATTAACCAGTCTTTCAGGGAAGGCATAGTGCCCACCCTGTTGAAACAAGGTATAATCAAACCCATCTTAAAGAAACCCACCCTTGACCCCAAAGACCCTGAACATCCTCGTCCCATAACAGGCCTGAACGTCTTCTCCAAGGTAATGGAGAAAGTGGTGGTACAACAGCTGCAATAGCATTTAGACACCCATAATTTGCTCGATCCTTATCAATCTGGGTTCCGTCCAGGGTACGGGATGGAAACAGCATTGCTCAAAATATGGGATGATGCTCTTGAGGCCGCAGACAAAGGAGAACCTTCTCTTCTAGTACTGTTGGACCTTAGCGCAGCTTTTGATACGGTAGATCACAAACTATTGCTGACTCGGCTAGTTGAAGTAGCCAAAGTTGCGGAATGTGACTTAGCCTGGTTCTCCTCCCTTTTGGAAAACAGATGACAAGTAGTGAAACTGGGACCGGTCACCTCTGAAAAACACACGGTGTCATGCGGAGTCCATCAAGGATCCCCTCTTTCGCCGGTGCTGTTTAATATCTATCTCTGCCCTCTTTTTGAAATCGTCAGCAGCCAAAAGCTGCTCTACCACTCTTATGCGGATGACACACAACTGTATTTTCGTATCTGCAACAAAAAGGATCATCATCTCAATCTAGAGAAATGTCTCTCTTTGATAGAGAACTGGATGACAAAGAGTTATCTCAAACTCAACGGCTCTAAAACAGAACTTCTCCTGTTCCACGCCAATCGGAAGAATCAACCAGCAACAACCTGGACACCTCCGCCCATTCTAGGAAAAATCATCGCCCCCCAGCACCAAAGTCAAAAGTCTCGGAGTCCTCTTCGACACCTACATGACAATGGATGCACAAATAGGGTCAGTAGTCAGCGGATCGCACCATCTGCTACGCCTATTACGCAGACTAATTCCATTTATTCCTAAAGAAGACATAGCAGTCGTGGTGGGAACAATTGTTAACTCCAGGCTGGACTATGCAAATGCCCTCTACCTCGGACTCCCAAAGTACCAAATCACTCGCCTGCAGGTCGTTCAGAATACAGCCGCGCGTCTTGTGACTGGGAAAAAAACATGGGAATCAATCTCCCCATCACTGAGAAGCCTTCACTGGCTACCAGTGAAAGACAGAATCACTTTCAAAGCACTCTGTCTAACGCATAAATGTATTTGGGGAAATGCCCCCCAATACTTATGTGAAAAAATAAAAGCCTACAACCCCAATCGCGTTCTGCGATCCTCCAACCTAAATTTACTCCAAATCCCCAAAACCAGATACAAGTCAAAAGGAGAAAGAAGATTTGCTGTCCAATGCCCTCGACTTTGGAACACTTTACCAACCTCCATTCGGTTGGAGGAGAACCACTTGGCCTTTAGGAGAAAGATCAAAACCCACCTCTTCTGAGCTTAAGGGAGAAGTGGTCAAACAAGCGCCCAGAGGCGATTCAGTTTGCATGTGTAGCGCTATATAAGTTTTTCACTCACTCACTCACTACTTACCCGTCCTGCGACCACCGGCTGGAGGCATTCCGGACAGAACCAACGTCCGCTAAACGGCATGGCTGTCGGCCAGACACACTGTGACAAAGCCATAAAGACCGGTCATATGTGTGCCCTGGAACATGTAGTTCCCCGGCCACCCCTGGAGCAACGGGGCATGTCGTGGATGACCCAGAGCTGAGCTGAGGGCTGGCACACGCTCGATGGCCGAGCATGGGTGGACTACAAGGATCAAGATCCAGCCTGTCACCCAGCCGGCAGTTGATAGTAGGCCTCAGGATCAAAAATGCAGGAACAAAACAAAAAAGTGAAAAAATCCCCCAAAAATTCCAGAGTACATGGACTCCAGAAGGCCATGTCTCTCCTGATGCTAGGCAGAAAAAAAACAGGAGCTGCTGAGTCAGAGAGTGGGTTATACCCGGGGGACCACGCCCCCTGGGAGGAGCTTACTGAAAACATTTTTAACACTTGAAGTGCTGTTTTTTCTGCCTAGTCTCTCCTGGAAGGAAGGATATAATACTCTAAGGTCAATTGCTGCTGTGTCCGTCCATGAACGGAAGAGAAATTGCCCCGGACTTCAACCAGAAGGCCTAGCCCTAAAAGGCACAGTGTAGTATAAAGCTTTGATGCTGTGACCATGTGCTGTTTCACAATGTCTAGGGCAACCACTCCCAGGGGACAAAGACATCACAGACTCTTTGCCTTCCCAGCCCATGGCCAGACAAGGTAGATCCACTCAAAACAGGAGCAACTGGGCCCATCCAGGTTTCCTCGGGCAATAACTCCTGTGCCTTAACTGCCAGTTTCTGTTCCAGTCAGTACTAACCTTCAGAGCCTACCACATAGCCAGCCCATAGCAAAGCCAGAATGATGGCATAGCACCCCTACTGGACACTGACAAGTACAGATACTACACTTGATCTTAGCCAAAAGGCCAAGAAGTGATCTGGTGTGATTGTAACACAGGTGGTGCTCAGGATGCCTGAAAGGAACGGGCGCTTGTCACATCTCACCAGGCACACCCCTGTGAAACTGCCATTACTTATATGTAGAATTCTCATTTAAATTAAACCCAAATACATTTTGTGCAATAATTATTTGTGAAATGAAGTTCAAAAAAGTCTCTTGGGTATTTATTAAAATAGAACAGTATATAATAATGTTAAAGACAAAAAATTGCACGCTGAATAATAGATACATTTTACATACTTACTCCTCCTAGTACCAGGTTAGATGTAACATTGTCCAAAATGTACATTGGAACAAATTCAAATACTATACATATTATTTTACTGTGCTCCCTATTGTATCAACCAAAAGTAGTTTACAGAGTAAGAATATTCACCCATTACGGGGCTTTACACTGCAAAAAACATATTCAATCTGTAACTGTAAATGTTATTTCATTCATAATAAAAATGAAAGCAATCTCCTCTACACCCGCAAAAAAAATTAAAAATCTCTGTATAACCTGCATTCCTTCAATATGTCAGAGAAGCAAAGAATATGTGAAAAGAGAGAAAATTATTGCCAATTCGAAAAAGATCATTTAAAATGACCTGGACAAATTTGTTGGTGCCCCTAGAAAAGATTATAAATAATTGGACCTTAATGATATTTCAATCTTGTAACCAGTCAGTCATCCTATTAGTTTGGTATTATTGTGTGCATCACACTGAACATGGACCAGAGAGAGCATGTCTATGGTAAAGGCTATAAGACCATCTCCTAGCAGCTTGACGTTCCAGTGACAACAGTTGCAAATATTAATACAGGGCTCGACAAATCCCGGGCACCAGGTCGCCATGGCGACCAGAAATAGCATTCTGGCGAGTGGGGTCTTGCCTGGGATGGTGGACATGGCCCGGTCCTCGTACTGCCCGTCACTGTCATTTTGGAGCAGAAATTACTGCTCCATCCCCGCTGACGCCGGTAGGAGAACAGCGCGGCAGCCACTGTTTTTTTTTTTTTCCATAGGACCGGCGTTCCGCGGACTAGGCCAGATGCCGCTCGCAGCCTTTTCCCAGGATCGTGGCGAGCTTCGGGCAGGATGTTTTAGGCGAGGCCGCGGCTTCGGCCTAGTCCGCGGAGCGCCGGTCTTAAGTTTTTAGGCGAGGCCGCTTTTTTTTTCTGAAAAATCGGTCAGGCGTAACAAAGGCACCCTCAAGTATCTTCACAACATCTCGTGCCTATTTACCCGGCGCCAAAGCAGCGTGCAGCTTCAAAGACTAGACCCGAGGGCTTCTTGGGTGAGCATTGCTTGTGTGATGGCTATATTATGAGCACACCGGCTTCGGTGTGATAGGAGTATCGTGATATACAGAACCTACACACTGCGTACTGTTACCCTATTCTGTGCTGGTGAATGGGGGCAGCGTTCTCACTCCGGTAGATTAAAGTGGCTGGAAACGCTAACTGATTGATATAAGTAATGTGTATCATAGACAATTGCTGTTTTCACCTTTTTCCCATCATTTGCTGCATCTCACTGCTGCTGATCTTCTACAACTTCCTGTAAATGTTCTCAAGCGGTGACAACATGGTGTTTCCTATTATTTGGAGCAACTTCCGGTAAATGTTCTCAGGCGGTGACACCATGGTGTTTCCTAGGATTTGGAGCAACTTCCTAAGTGTTCTCAAGCAGTGACACCATGGTGTTTCCTAGGATTTGGAGCAACTTCCTGTAAGTGTTCTCGAGCGGTGACACCATGGTATTTCCCAGGATTTGGAGCAACTTCCTGTAAGTGTTCTCAAGTGGTGAGCACTGTTTTTTTTACCCTTTAAAATCTCCATTGGTGACATTTAAAAAATTCTACGGGTTGCATGTTTTGAGTTACAGAGGAGGTATAGGGCTAGAATTATTGCTCTCGCTCTAACGATCGCGGCGATACCTCACTTGTGTGGTTTGTATACCATTTACATATGCGGGTGCTACTCACATATGCGTTCGCTCCTGCGCGCGAGCTTGGCGAGACGGGCGCGTTTCCTGGCTCCTAACTTTATAGGCTGGCTCCTAGATTCCAAGCAAATTTGTCAAACCCTGTATTAGTACATGGTTTATGGTCATGGAAATTCAGCCAACCTCCCTGTATGTTGGCTGCAAGAGGAAAATCAACCCTAAATCAACCCTAAGGCCCCGTACACACGATAGAATCCATCCGCAGATAAATCCCAGCAAATGGGTTTCTGCGGATAGATCCTATGGTGTGTACACGCCAGCGGATCTGTTTCCGCGGAGAAATCTCCTCTGGGATGGATTCCAGCAGATCGAATATTTGTTGTGCTGCACAACATATCCATCTGCTGGAATCCATTCCAACGGATGGATCCGCTCGTCTGTACAGACTTACCGGATCCATTCGTCCAAAGGGATTCCCCGCACGCGTCGTAATGATTTGACGCATGCGTGGAATTCCTTATATGACAGCGTCGCGCCCGTCGCCGCGTCATAATCGCGGCGACGGCGCGACACGTCATCGGCAGAGGATTTCCGCGCGGATTTCAATGCGATGGTGTGTACACTCCATCCCATCGAAATCAGCGGATATCTTTGAGAGGATTTATCCGTGGAAACGGTCCGCTGGACCGTATCTGCGGATAAATCCTCTCGTGTGTATGGGGCCTTAGATTGAACCGAAGGATAGTGCAAATGGTAGAAAAAAAGGAAAAATTCCAAAGAGATATAAGCTGTAACCCAAGGTCAGGGTACATCTGACTGCACCATCCATCTATTTTAAGGTAATAGCGGGCTCAAAAGAAGTCCCGGGAGGGCCCCACTGAAAAACATAAAACTAGACTGGAATTTGCTATATTGAGAGGGCTTAGTTAAATTTTTATGTTTTGCTGAATCTTGCCCCCTGAATCTCAGCAGGGCACAATGAAAGACTATCAATTCTGGAGCAACATATACTGTCCACTGTCAGAAAGCTATATCTCAGTTGCATGTCATGGGACAGGAAAATGCTAAAGGCACTAAAGTGGTCTTGTATGACCCCTGATCTGAATTCAATCATCTGCAAAAAGAGGTAAAACACGCAGTTTGGAGAACGCAATCTTCAAACCTGAGGCAGATGGAATAGTTGTTAAGAAGAGTGGGCCAAACTACTGTATTTGCCGGCATATAAGCCGACTGGGCGTATAAGACGACCCCCTGTTCTTCCAGAAATTTGTTTGGCTTTGGGCTATACTCTCCGTATAAGACGACCCCCTTCCTACTAGTCTGTCTGGAAGCTGAGGGGTAGCCGGAACAACCGCTGGCAGAAACAGGCTTTTTTCAGCTTTTTTTTAAATCTCACTGTGCCATTACATTACATGCATCACTGTGCCATTGCCGACCTCAACGATCTCCCTACCTTATCAGGCTGCGGGCGTCCATTATTCAAAAGCCGTGCCTCCTCCTCATGTGATAGGCGGAACACTAATTTTCCGAGCAGAGCCTCTGTTCAGTGTTCCACTTATCACGGATGTCCTCTCGTCCGAGGATGAGAAGGCATCCGTGATAGGCGGAACACTGAACAGAGGCTCTGCTGGGAAAATGAGTGTTCCGCCTATCACGGAACAGCATGAGGAGGAGGCGCGGCTTTTGAATAATGGATGCCTGTAGTCTGAAAGACAGGTACCGGTGTATAAGATGACCCCCGAGTTTTGAGGCATTTTTTTTACATACAAAAGGTCGTCTTATACGCCGGAAAATACGGTACCTGTTTTCAGTTGCAGAAGTTTCTTTAAACGCTACAGAAATCACTTTGTTGCCAGGATGGACTCAAAAGGCTGTGCAACAAAAAAATTGGGTAAAGGACCCGATATTTTTATCCACGTGATTTTCATTTGTTTTATTATTTAAAATATTCTGTTATATTAAAAGCAACAATGATAAATGCCAACTAGTTTGTCAGTTCACGGTATTTCAGAGAACATTCGGGGGGTTCTTTTTTTTTTTCATGGATAGTACCAACAAACTTATCCAAGGCTGTAATACAGCATTAAAAATGTTTACAAAATGTTTACAATTTAAGCACAGAACCTTGAGAAATATTACTATTTAAATTCCTGGTTATTTTAGCCAAGTAGACTATCAGAATGAAGAAGTTAAATTGTGGTAAAACAACTACATTATTTCGCTAAATGCTGAAAAAATAATTCAATAATTTGCCCAACTGTATAAAGGTCATGGATATACAGAAAATTATCTGACTGGCTGCTGCTGGTTACATCACAACAATACTCTTTGCACTGTGCTGTTAAAGGAGAAGTAGGGCCAACGCTTTTGGCCCTACTTTTCCTGGGGATCACAGGAGTGCTCTTCGTTCTGCACTCTTGTGACCCGTTTTAAGCGGACTAAAATCCACAGTCGGCTGACATCACTGAGCCGGTCCAGACTCTGGAGAGATCCCGACTTTAATGTCGGGATCTGCCCAGATGCCTGACCGGCAACTGGGTCAGGCTTTCGGCAAGCTTTTTGTTTTATTATTATTCCTGGATTATTCTTTTAAAAATGGGACCCATAATGTTTCAAAAAAGATGCAGAAAAAATAGACCTCTAATGAAGAAAGCATAAGATGCTGACACGAGATTCTAGGTGCAGTGAAAATATGGTGCAGAGGTTTAGTCTGACCACATATTGTCTAACTCCTAAATACTAACTATGCGTAGACCAACTCTTTACAATTATGGGTAAAATCCACTGTTTTGCATTGAAAAATGTGATACAATGAATCTGACCTATCACGATAGTGACTGGTAGAAATGCAATGTTTGATATACAATATTATTTTATTATTTTATATAGGTATTACAGGGGTTTACCCTATACACAACAGATCATATATATATATATATATATATATATATATATGAAGGACATCTACATATACTAGTAGAATACAGTATATATTCTTACATATCTTCAATGCAAATCTTCTTCATAAAGAAAAAAGGAAGAAAAAGAGAGGAAAAGAAGAAAGAGGTGCTCCACTTTAGCTTATAGTACCGATCGGGTGGTATTCCAAGCAAGAGAGACGAAAAGAGGGAAAAAAATGTAATGTTTAAAGCTGAACTCCAACCTTATATTCAGTTTTGCAAAGTTGTAGGATCTCCTCTCCTGTACTGATGTTGATTTCTCTGCACACTATGAGCATATTACAGTGTATATTAACTGTAGCAAGTCATAAGTCAGATAGGACATCCAGCATAATCTAAAACTTTCCTCCCCAGTTTTATTGTTCGTGACCCACCACTTTCATTCATTGGATTTCAGTTCTTTCATTAATGGAGGCTCAGCATCACACATGGGTGTTATCTACGGTAGTCTACATGCCTAGAAATGTTCACTCAACATATCTACCAATCAATGCATTTTGATATTTGCCCAACTCCTCCCAAAGGCCAGCCCACTGCTTACATTAGGGTTGAGGACTCGTGGGAGGAGTAGTATAATGTTTTTTTAGGAAGCTATATACAGCAACCTACCAGCCTCTCCCACCAGCCATTATTTGCCTGCATTGCATAGAGAAACACAAAGACACAGTGATGACATTTCTGGGTCCAAAATAGAGTGTAATAAAAACAGAAAGATTTTAATGAAAATTTCCATTATAAATATTGATTATGGGGAAAGAAGGAACCGGAGAAAGCAAAATATAAGATGATAAAATGTAGGTTTTAAAAAAAATGTAAATGTCATGTTTGTCTTTGAGGCTGGGCTCACATATGAGCACACAGCAGCTCACAACAGAGGTCCGGTGCATCCTGGTTCACCGTTTCAGGTCCAATTTCAGCCCGAATTTTTGGCTGCTGTCAATGACGCGGTGCACTGGGGGGGCGGGGCCGAGTGATACACTCGGCGGCTATGGCCACCACTGTATCACATGGGAGCACGCTCACAAGGTAACCCCCTTGGGAGAGAGCTTCACAGAGGGGGTTAGCTCTTGCGGAGAGGAGCCGCGAGAGCCGCCATTGGCCCCCAGAAGAGAACGCTCTGGGCCACTCTGTGCAAAACTAACTGCACAGTGGAGGCAAGTATGACATGTTTGTTTTTTTTAAAACCTGGAACCTTTAGTGTCCCTTTAAGGATAAATTCACGCTTTCAAAAAAATTTATAAATACACATCTTTTTGCATTATAAAAAAACTTTCATTTATTATTATAATTTTTTTATTGGGAGCCTGCAAAGCATTGCACCCATGATCAACAGATTGTGGGTGCTATGCAGAGCTCTTGCAGACTCTGGCCCGGATTCACAAAGCACTTTTGCCGCGTAAGTGTAAATATGCACCATCGTATCTGTGCGCCGTGCCCACAGAACTAAGATACGCCTAAAAACAGGCTTTATCCGACCAACGTAACTTGCCTACGCCAGCGTATCGTGGGCGCATATTTACGCTGCGCTCCCATTGATTTTAGATTGGAATATGCAAATGAGGGAAATACGGCGATTCACGAACGTACTTGCACCCGACGCATAATATACGCGGTTTGCGTAAGTCGTACATCCGGCGTAAAGTTATTCCCCATATAGGAGGCGCAACTCATGCAAAGGTATGGACCAGGGAACGCAAGCCATCGTATTTTACGTCGTTTACGTTGTACGTGAATATGGCTAGGCGTAGGTTACGTTCACGTCGTAGGCAGTGATTCGACGTATCTTAGGCAGTTGTTCCGACGAGATTCTGAGCATGCGCACTGGGATGCGTCCACGGGATGGTGCATGTGCCGTTTGTTTTAAGTACTTCTATGGCACTCTGCCCATCATTTGCATGGGGTCACGCCTCATTGGCATTGCTCACGCCCACTTCCACCTACGCCAGCTTACGCCTTAGAAGCGCAGCACATTTTTGGGAGCTGAGGCTTTGTGAATTTGGTGCTTGCCTCTGTGCGCTACGTCGGCGTAGCGTATATTAGATACGCTACGGCGGCATAAACATGCGGCGATGTATGTGAATCCGGGCCTCTGTGTGTAAGCTGTGTTCTCGTACCTCGTACGAGCATTCAGTTACACAGTGACAGGAACTTTCAACAAACTACCACAGTGCTCAACAGCGCTGTGGTACTTCGCTGGGAACTATAACCCGACAGTTGTAGTTTCCCTTTCACAGAACACTGTGAATGAGTGACATGGTCAGGTGGGCGGAGTCCCTCATGGTCACATCTTTTGTGAATTGTGGCAGCAGACACAAGGAGAAGAACCCCCCTGGGCGGGGTCAGCTGGAGCACTAACATGTTACATGTTACACCCATATTCAGAGTGTAAAACGTAACATGTTAGAAAAGGTGAACTTATCCTTTAAGAGAACTCTATGGCTGGACTTATACAGCATTGCTTATGTTTTTTTAGGAATAAGAAGATAACCAAAATAATATGGCAATAAATGGATGTTTTTTCACTTCATTATATACTGAATTTCTTTTACCAACTGTTGTAAAGCTAAATATTGCAAGTGCATCGCTAGAAACAGAACAGAAAGAAAACATTACCAAGGTGCAAAAGTCTCCAAACATTTTGGGGTGGATTTACTAAAATTGGATTACTCTACTATTGGTTACTGGTGCAACTCTGTATTTTAGCTAATCAGCTTTTAACTTCAGCTTGTTCAATTAAGCTTTGACATCAAAACATGGAAGCTGATGGTTTCTTTGCAGAGCTGCACCAGATTTTGTACTCTCCGATATTAGTAAATCTCCCCTTAGGTGTCTGGTGACAGTTCATGGCAACTTCTCTTTTCAGTTAAAATGTTGATTGCTTCATATTTAATTTCATTATAAAAACATTGTATTTTCTCACCAAAAGATTGCATAATTTTTTGTTTTACTGCCTTAAGCAACTATCAAAACCACTTTAAAAAGTCCTGTGTTAATCTGTCTGGGTAGAGAAGGATTCATCTATTTCTTCTTTGTTAAATTCCTTTATGCTGAAATCCACCTTCACCCACTTCTTGAAATATGCCTGGGATCCGTTAGCATTTTCTACCACAAACTTGTCAATTTTGATAAGTGGAATGTTCTGGAAGCTCAGGTAGTTGCCAGAAATTCCCCAGTCGTCTCCACATTTGGGATTTTTGCAGAATATCTTGTACTTTTTGTGGAAGCCACCAAATGCCACTGGCTTTGAGTGTTCCCTAGTGAAATACTTGTCCTTGAAGCTTCTATCGATCACTGTGTGGTGGGATTTCTGTTAAGAAGAGAGAGCAATTAGTAAGCAAGTATATTTGTAAACTGGGTGGTATATGCAATGGTTAGGGTTCTTTTATACGGGTAAATGTAAAGTACCTGGGTGTCACCAGATCGTAAAGTAGACAGCTGTGTGCAAAGTGACTGATCTGGCATCAAAAAGTAAAGAGCTGATTTGTTTTTATTGATTACTGAATTTTGCACTACTATGAACTAGACCAGGGGTTTCCAAACTTTCGAAGCAAAGGGCCAGTTTACTGTCCTTCAGGCTTTAGGGGGGCGGGACTGTGCCCAGTGAGAAGAAAAAATGCCCCGGCATCAGTGCCCCATCATTGGTTTTAATGAGAGAAATAGTGACCCATTCTTGATATCAATGAGGAGAGTAGTACTCCATTGATGGTGTCAGTAGCAGTAGAGGGAATGGTGCCCCATCATTGGTGTCAGTTGGTGGAATATTGGCCAGATAAAGGCAAGGAAAGGACCGCATCCTTTGGACTGCAGTTTGGAGACCACTGAACTAGACCATAAATGTTTTCTTATTTACTGTGTATTGCTTTCATAGTCACAGTGCTGGCAACTATTCTGAAATCTACATTAGAATGTAGTCAACCCAGTTCACCATTGACATGTGTTATCCCTGAGGCACAGTATGTGTGTACGGCTGAATATGAGAAGAATAAACAGCTGTAGCTGAAGGGATCTTGCAGTAGCATACACACTGCAGTGTGGCTTTTAATGACAGGTTACAAACAAATCCACCTCCACATAGCTCATAGGCCAATGTTCCATGGTTCGGAGGTTGGCTGCAAATACACAGCAAAGTGTCAGTAGACTAAACTAATAAAAATAATGATCTTTCGCTCAACCCTTTTCTCTAGCTGACAACTCTTCCTATATGACTCTAAATATTTTTATATGTATTTATTTATTTTTGCATCAATGTAAGAGGAACATTGCATTATGGTGTGCTGACATTCCCTTGCAACAGTATATATATGTTTTTACATCCCCTAGGTGGATATTAAAATAGAACAGAGGTTATCTATTCAGAACCTGCACAATTGTGAGTCTATACACATATTTCTGTGAGCTTCACAACCTCCTTACACACACACATATACATTTTGTGTGTACAGTATTTATTGCTTAGTTTTTTTTGGAGTGCTGCCTGAGCCAGCTGATCCATTCCACTTGATGAAAGAAACAATCAAGGAGGAGCAGGCGCCATTGGTTAAACTGTACAGCTATTTATTTATATTTGGAGATAGAAATAAAAGTACTCACTGGATTTGTAAAGTTTCAGGCATGTAGTTTGTTGTCCTGTGATTTCGTCAGGGCCCAACCGATAGATTTGAGTGTCCTTGGGTCTCTGTCACAGCGCTGGTATTTGGCTGTGTTGCTGGTGTAGTCTAGCTGGGTCCATGCGCTTGGTTGTGAGGATGTGGGCGCACAGATGTGCCAGAGGAGCCGCCGGAGCGCACGTTGAAGCGCACGCTTGTGGACGCTATGGTTGCGGGGGGAATGATGATGTCATCGACCGGAGACAGCAATGTGCGACGCGTTTCCGTGCATGTGCTGTGGTTCGATAGGGGAACGTACACACAGCGCGCACCTTTGTCAACGTACACACAGCTTGACAAAGGTGCGCGCTGTGTGTACGTTCCCCTATCGAACCACAGCACATGCACGGAAACGCGTCGCACATTGCTGTCTCCGGTCGATGACGTCATCATTCCCCCCGCAACCATAGCGTCCACAAGCGTGCGCTTCAACGTGCGCTCCGGCGGCTCCTCTGGCACATCTGTGCGCCCACATCCTCACAACCAAGCGCATGGACCCAGCTAGACTACACCAGCAACACAGCCAAATACCAGCGCTGTGACAGAGACCCAAGGACACTCAAATCTATCGGTTGGGCCCTGACGAAATCACAGGACAACAAACTACATGCCTGAAACTTTACAAATCCAGTGAGTACTTTTATTTCTATCTCCAAATATAAATAAATAGCTGTACAGTTTAACCAATGGCGCCTGCTCCTCCTTGATTGTTTCTTTCATCATATGTACCTGAGTGTCGCTTCAGCTCCCTCTGCATGGCTGCCTGGTTTTAACAGACTGTAAACTCATGTTATAAGCTCACCTAGCTTACAGGACTTTGCACCAAGGACTCTTTTTCTTTACATGTTTTACCACATGCGCTTTATTGTACTTAATTGATCCATTCCACTTGCAGGTGGCTGAAGCTGCACTTGGGCTTTAAGAACTCTAATTATACACAACTAACCTATTTTTATTAAATTGCATGCTTAATTAAATATAGTGTGTGTGTGACCTTTCCACATACATTTATGAGTCTAATGTTATCTGTATCGCACGCAAAGGTTTTACATCTTCCACAAAGCAGACGTTTGTTCTCCTTTGATAGTAAAGGTCCTTTAAAATTCTTTTTAAAATCACGAAGCCTCTTCTCTTCTCTTTGAAAATGAAGATTCTGTGAATAAAAATGTAAAAAATAAATAATTTGATAACATTTTAAGCACCTTTAAAAGAAACCTAAAGTGGTACCTGAGTTCAAGCATTCCAGGTAATAACATGCAGTGCAGGCATTGCCGGGACAAGGTCATTCAGTCATCCTAAGCATTAAGGTGAAAAAACATCTTACGATTACCAGCTCCCCCAGCCCCCCATTTTACTTACCTGAGCCCTGGAAAGTCCTGCGTCACTAACACACCCTTCGCTTGCTCGGTCTTCTTGGCTCTTCATTGGATAGATTGATAGCAGCGCGCGCAGCCATTGGCTTGCACTGCTGTGAATCAACTCCAATGACACAAGGGGCGGGGCCGAGTCCTGTAGTCAACGGCTATGGACGCTGAATACAGGACTCGGGAGCGCGCCCGCAAGGTAACCCCCATGGGAAAGCGCTTCCCAGAGGGGGTTATCAGAAGTGGGGAGGAGCTGAGATAGCCGCCATGAGACCCCAGAAGACGGGGATTGGGACCACTCTGTGCAAAACAAGCTGCACATGGGAGGTAAGTATGATATGTTTGTTATTTTTTTTTTTATATATATTCGAACCTTTAGTATCACTTTAAGTACAAGTGGAAAATCTGTCTAAAACCAGTAGGAGGTACATACTGAACCTGCTATCTAAATGCATTCTGTTTTCTTGTACAGTTGTGCTTATAAGTTTATATACCCTGGCAGAATTTATGATTTCTCGGCCATTTTTCAGAGACTATGAATGATAACACAAACTTTTCTTTCACTCATGGTTAGTGTTTAGCTGAAGCCATTTATTATCAATCAACTGTGTTTACACTTTTTAAATCATCACAACAGAAACTACCCAAATGACCCCAATCAAAAGTTTACCCCAGTTCTTTATACCGTGTATTTCCCCCTTTAACATCAATGACAGCTTGAAGTCTTTGGTGGTATTTGTGGATGAGGCTCTTTATCTTCTCAGATGGTAAAGCTGCCCATTCCTCTTGGCAAAAAGCCTCCATGTCCTGTAAATTCTTGGGCTGTCTTACATGAACTCCACGTTTGAGATCTCCCCAGAGTGGCTCAATGATTTTGAGGTCAGGAGACTGAGATGGCCACTCCAGAACCTTCACTTTATTCTGCTGTAGCCAATGACAGGTGGACTTGGCCTTGTGTTTTGGATCATTGTCATGTTGGAATGTCCAAGTAAGTCTCATGTGCAGCTTCCTGGCTGATGAATGCAAATGTTCCTCCAGTATTTTTTGATAACATACTGCATTCATCTTGCCAACAATGTTGACCAAATTTCCTGCGCCTTTGTAGCTCACACATCCCCAAAACATCAGCGATCCACCTCCGTGTTTCACAGTAGGAATGGTGTACCTTTCAGCATAGGCCTTGTTGACTCCTCTCCAAATAAAGCATTTATAGTTGTGGCCAAAAAGCTAAATTTTGGTCTCATCACTCCAAATCACTTTGTGCCAGAAGGTTTGAGGCTTGTCTCTGTGGTGTTTGGCGTATTATAAGTGGGATACTTTGTGGCATTTGTGTAGTAATGGATTTCTTTTGGCGACTCGACCATACAGCCCATCTTTCTTCAAGTGCCTCCTTTTTGTGCATTTGAAACAGCCACACCACATTATCAGAGAGTCCTGTATTTCACCTGAAGTTTTTTGTGGGTTTTTCTTTGCATCCCAAACCATTTTCTGGGCAGTTGTGGCTGAAATGTTAGTCTACCTGACCGTGGTTTGGTTTCAACAGAACACTCATTTTCCACTTCTTGATTAGAGTTTGAACACTGCTGATTGGCATTCTCAATTCCTTGGATATCTTTTTATATCCCTTTCCTGTTTTATACAGTTCAACTACCTTTTCCTGCAGAATTCTTTTGCTTTCCCCATGACTTACAATCCAGAAACGTCAGTGCAGCACTGGATGAAAGATGCAAGGGTCTATTAAGAGTCCAGAAACTCATTTACGTTTTATACACACACTAATTACAAGCAAACAGATCATAGGAGAGAATGGTTACCTTTTAATAGCCATTCAAACCCCTTTGTGTCAACTTGTGTGCATGTTACCAGGCCAAAATCACGAGGGTATGTAAGCTTTTGATCAGGGTAATTTGGGTAGTTTCTGTTGTGATTATGATTTAAAAAGAATAAACATAGTTGATTGATAATAAATGGCTCCAGCCAACCACTAACCATGAGTAAAAGAAATGTTTTTGTGTTATCATTCATATTCTCTGAAAAATGAACAAAAAATCATAAATTCTGCCAGGATACGTAAACTTATGAGCATAACTGTATATGATGACCTGCCTTGACTTTACACTGACATTGGATGCACAAGGAAAAATATGGTAGCTGATCCCCAACCATGCCTGTGCAATCACTCACCAGGGAAAGCTTTTAAGATAAGATAATCTACCATTTTGCCCATTTGAGGTCACGGGAGTTATCAGTAAATACCAACTGCAGTGCTGGTATATGTGCCAAGGATCTCCTTGTAGCCACGAGTGGCTGCAGTCACAAATTGAATCCCATTCTCCAGTGTGTGCAGTAGTGAGTGATTGCACAGTGGGCCCCATCATCCTTGGGGCCTGCGTGCACTGAGCACTTTATGGATACGTATCAGTACAGTTGTGGACATATGCAAATGGTCATAAACAGAAATAAAGTATTTGCCCCTTTCAATGCATGACATTATTGAATGATCCCTCGCAATATTAGCCCAAGGTGGCACTTGGCCAGTGTATGTTAGGAAAATGCTGAGGCAGGGTCGGAAAAAGGAGGGGGCCAGGTGCAGTGGTAGTGCCAGAGGGGACTTGGGTATACTATAGTACCATCAAAATTTGATCTAGCACCTGGAGAACCGTTTCAGCAAAGCAGCTCACTGCTGTAATTTCAGTGCTTACTGCTGTAAACAGAACTGGCAGAGGTTTTCCACTACTTGCTTCTTCTGCCAGGCTCTAATAAATTACATCTAATGCAGATCCCAGCACAGGAGGTGAATAGTGGAAGACCACCTCTGCTTGCCAGGTTTACAGGTGAGGTGCTGTATTATCATGTGAAATTGTCAAACTGCTGAGACAAAGTCTGCAGACTGCCAGGATACAGAGACTGTACCATTTAACTCCAGTACATACAGGTAAACCAGAGAGATGCTGCACCAGATTTTGCAATCTCCAGTTTTAGTAAATATAGACTCATGAATAACAAACCAGGAGGGTGCAATTTGGCATCTTCACCCTGGGCACTGAAGCCCAGTTCTGTGTTTACAAGTGACAGTCTACCTCTCCTGATGGCTCACGCACCTCTCCCTGCTGCTGACACCCCCACTGGATGATCTACCTGTTGCTTAAAGTGAGAGAGGTGAAGCCACAAATGAGTGTGCACTTAGTGCACTATGCATGGAAACAAACTGCGGCTACAGGAAGTACTAGACTGCACTCATGGCTTTAATTAACATTACCTATTTAAGACCCTCCCACAGTGCCCTTTGGCCACACAATTTTTTGTGCCACGTTTTCATATTATAAATAAGAAGTGCCTCCTTTAATGTTTCTTAGGATGTGGCATATTGGTTAGCTCTGACACCATATTACCTTTTATTATTGAAAATCATATAATACTATATACTAAACTTACCATCATATACCTCATACATATGCCAATTAGACTTGGAATAATACACTTTTCAGATTTACCACAATATTAATACTACTGCAAGTATTACCTGTCTTATAAATTCAGTTCTGTCCTTCTTCTGGAGAACAGCAACTGCATTATTCATTAAAACCTCATGTAGCAAATTAATCTCTTCCTTTTCAGCTTGCTCATGCTTGCTAGTGATAAGGTAGCACTTGCTGTCCTTTGCTCTTCCTCGACCTGTGTGATATAAATATGAATACTCTATGTTCAAGTCACAACATTTGTGAAATATTGCTCTAAATGGCATCCTCTACTGCAGGGGTCTCCAAACTTTCTAAACAAAGGACCTGTTTACTGTTCTTCAGACCTAAGGGGGGTCAGACTGTGGGGCATTGGGAGTAGAAAAGGTCCTGATGTTAGTGGGAATAAACAATGCCCCATCTTTGGTGTCAGTGGGAGGAATAGACCCCCATTGTCGGGGTCATTGGACCCCATTGTTGGTTTTATTGGGATGAATTGTGTCTCATTTTTGATGTCATTGGGAGGAATTCTGCCCCTTCATTAGTGTCAGTGGGGGTGGGATTATGTCCCATTGTTGGTATCAGTTAATTAAAATAGTGCTCCAAGGGCCAGATAGAAGCAAGGAAAGTGCAGCATCAAAAAACAGCCTGTGGCCACAAATCAGCCTCATGAGGATTCATTGATCAAGCCAATTTATTTAAAGACCAACTACAGGCAAAACAAAAAATCTCCTTCAAGGGTTAGATACTTGTTATATGTAGGTGTGCATGAGGTGTGAGGGTCCCTCCAGCTGTTCAACTGGTCCTACAAAGCAGTGGCACAGGGAAAACAGCAAATCACTGGGGGTTCATGGAGGGGAAACCTCATAGACCAGCTGCACTGGATTTCTATTTTATGCCTTATTCTGAACTCTCTAAATAGGTGTACAAGATATAGACCGTTTGTCTTTCTATTTATTTAATAACTGTACCTCTGACTTGGATCATCTTGGTAACATTGCCAACATATTCATACAGAAGAACCAGATTACATGCTGGAATATCTATGCCCTCATCAGCCACGGATGTAGCTATTAACAACTTGTTGTCTCCTGAGTTTCTAAATGTGTCCAGAGCTCCTTTCTGGCTTGGAAGGGTCATTCCTGAAATTACAAGGTACACAAACATCATAATTGATACATCAATTATTAAAGTGGAGCTGTCACTCTGCAACAAATGTACGGACTTACCTAATAACGCAAAATTCAGTAACCCATATTAACCAGTCAGCCAGACTGACCTTTCTAAACTGCACCCCACTGAAATCTGGTTGACATGCATGACTACACACTGCTCTCTGCACTGGCTTGGGTATTTAACTTCTCCATTTTAAAGGTTCAAGTATGTTTTTTAAAATGGTCAGCTGCATTCTGTTTCACCCCTTCATTTTAGTATAAAACCAAGCTTGTGGTACTGTAACAAGCATTGGGTCCCTCTGCTCTAATAGGAATAGGAGAACTGTAGAAGAAAGCTAGGGTAAAAATGAAATCTAAGACACCTGACCATCAATATGTATTAACTACACACTTTTCACCTTGTTTCTAGTTGTGTCTTCCTCCTTTTTTTCCTGCACCTTACAAATCACGCCTTCTTTATTTAAAGGCTTGACAAATTTGCTTTGAATCTAGGTGCCAGCTAAAAAAGTTAGGAGCCAGTTTTTTAAGTTACTTGCCTACTGGGCACTTTCACCCCTTTCTGCCCAGGCAATTTTCCAGCTTTCAGTGCTGGAAAATTTGACACAGCTGATGACATGGTAAAGGACCTCTGTAATTGGCCCTTTACCCCGATCTGTAATCAGCTGTGTCTGAAGGACACAGTGATCACACAGAGCGTGCCTGTGGGGGCATGCAGAGGCAGGGGTATTTGGAAGGCTGTTAATAGACACCCTCCCAGAACTGGACGACCATGCTGTAGCTGTCCTTCGGCTATAGCCCAGTCGACAAGTGGGAGGCGGAGGCGGGCGGCTGACAAAAGCCCAGATGCCAGGATGCAAGTTCTATTCGCCATAGCGACCTGGCGCCGGAGATTTGTTGAGACCCGATTTAAAGTATCAAAAATCAAAACCTTTTTTAAAAACCCTGTTGCTTAATCCGTATACCATTAGGCAGATTTTATTTCACTTATTGTCCTGTAGGCAACAAGAGGTGTGATGGAATCCCCTCTTATGCCGCATACACACGGTCGGAATTTCTGGATTTATTGGATGTAGCATCAGTATTCCATCCACTTAGTTAAGTGCTGTGTACATCTGTACAGATATCAGTCCCATGTGAGACACACATTTAAATGCTTTTAATAAGCCATCACAACAAAGAGCAAGGCTTTAGACATTTGTTCCATCCTCTCCATGAAAAGTAGGAGGGATACTTTTTTGAAGAAGTCAACCAATTTAGACACTGACAGATTAAAGTCTTTGCTAAAATGGCATGGAGGATAAGACCAGCCATTTCAAATTGGGATTTAGGGAGAGTTACTAATGTATCCATCATTTTACAAATGCCCTCTCAAGGGAATAAATGTATCCATCCTCTCAGTTAGGGCACAGGACCTTCAAGGTACTTCCATTCTTACAGAGGAAAAATCAACAAACTGTGTAGTAAAAAGGTCTGTGCAGCTGTAGGAGCCCTAAAAGACCCCAGGTTTGGGACAGCAGGCTGCATCTTCAGATGCAAGGTAGAGCAGAAGTCTGACACAACCCCACCTTAAACCGGAGATGATGACAGTAGTGCCTTAAAAACTGTGACTTCAAACATATATGTTTGGGACTCTAAATGTGAGACAGAGATAGTAACAGGGGCCAAAGCTCAGCCTGTTCTAAGGTTTTTGGAGGTTCAGAGACAGACTGCAGGAAAAAGCAGTGACGTGCACTTAAAGCCTCTAGGTGCAGTGTGGCCACATAGTTGAGCCTATATGACCAAAAAGTCCCAAGTGTACATAGACCTACCTGTTGACCTGAGAAAGGTCTTGCCCAATTGAGCTGAGGAAGACGGATAATGATGATGACCCTATAACAATAGAGAAATATAAGTGTCTGTGAAGCTTGGGGAGGACTCAGTCCCTTTCAGGGTTACTGGTTAAATACCCCAGAACCACTAAAGGGAGTATGGGCTGAGGTCAACCATGTCAGCAGGACTGTCCTTTCAGTATTTTTGCGAAGGACAAGTGGCTTCCTTGCAGCAATGCAATTGGACCTAATGTGATGCAAGGCCTCTGGTACTCACAAACCCTGGTAGCTGGTGCTGATGAGTGTTAATGGTGACCAGAGGTGATCAAGTCACTGTAGGCATGCAGGGGAAACAGACCAGAAATTAAAGATCCATGTGGTGCTGCAGAAGCAGCAGCAGGATGGTGCCCCAATTTAGACTGAATGATGGGAATGAAAGCTTGGTCGCTCAACCTAGCAGATAACATCAGCACTACCAAATGACATCACCCGTAACCCTTACCATCATAAACTGGCAGTGGCATGAAATTTAAACAGGCGCTCAGCTGTGAAAATTAAGAAGTAGCTCCCAGTGCTTAAGCTGGATTGGCTTTACACACTAGGGCTGTGCCATGGAGATGGAAAATGCTCCACAACCAACACAGTACACTCAGGTCTGGAAAGTGTCACAATGCAGCTCCCAATGCCCATAGGTCAAATTCTAGGCTTGCCCTGCATGTCCAGTCCAGTTGGGTCCTGGTACAACTTCCAAAGCTAGCCCTGAGGAAACACTGATACTGTGTTGTGTAGAAGCTGTATAGAGACCAGGTGGGTGCAGTAAGGGGTTAATGTATGTAGATGGGGTGGGTGCAGTAAGGGGCTAATGTATAGAGATGGGGTGGGTGCAGTAAGGGGCTAATGTATAGAGATGTGGTGGGTGCAATAAGGGGTTAATGTATGGAGATGGGGTGATTTTATCCCATCTCCATACATTAACCCCTTATTGCACCCAACCCATCTCCATCCAGTAACCCCTTACTGACCAATACCCCATCTCTATACTCTATACTCCCTACTGGATGGAGATTGGGTGGGTGCAGTAAGGTGTTAATTATGATGCAAAGAGGTCATAATGGGCACCTCTCACCTGCCAGGAGTGAACAGAGACACATGGAGATGGAAGAGCCGGTGCCCGGAGTGTACATGCAGGTGACCCACCGGGTGCAATAGTCAGTCCCCACCCCCCTCCTTCCTGACATGCACGATAGGTCCGTCATTTACAAGCCTGAGGACCCCAAAACACAATCCATAGCACCCAGCTAGCTCACACCCCCACCAGGACCTCTCCAGCCCATTCAAGGAAGTTCCCCAGCACTCACACCCCGGTCAGCGGTCAGTTAGACGGGAAGGAGGCGGGGACATACACTCCTGCCATCTATGCTTCTAGGTTATCACCGGAGCTGTAGGGGTAATGGCATGCGATTTTGGACAGAAAATTCACAGAATTCCTGTTCAAACCGCATGTGATTTGCAGTGCAATTTGAGCCCATTTATTTTGTATGGGCTCAAATCACACCGCATTGGAGCATTTTCGTGAGTACCGATACTCGCGAAAATGCCCAGTATTGATACCAGTATTTTTTTTTTTTAAAGATATTTTTATTAGGTTTAAGACAAACCAACAAACAGAAAACATACAAAAAAAAAACAGACAACCTGGTCATAAACGTTAGGCAATACCCTCAAACATAGAAAAATAAACTGACATCAGTGCAAAATATAAAGTAGGCACAGTGGTAAAAGGATCAGGTATAATACCTGGATATAGCAAAAGCGGAGGTCCAGACATTAGAGATCCGTGAGGCACGGCCCATCAATGGTCAAGCAAGAGTAGTACAATCAGTGCTGGGAGAGGGTTAGCAGACTAGCCAACCATCTACCCCAAATTTTGTGGAAGGTTTTGTTCCGTTTCCGGAGTTCAAAAGTAAGTTTAAACAGTAAGATAGCGTCATTAATAAGTTTTAACCAGCGGGATTTCAGAGAGGTCTGTGTGTCCTTCCAGGACAGTAAAATCGCTTTTTTTTAACATAGAAGAAGAGTATACGGAGCAGTCTCTTGGCATGTGATGATAGGTGTAATTCGCCAAAAATGCCTAATAGGCAGTTCTTGGGGTGGATTATGTTTGGGAGGCCTAGCACCGATGAGATGAAAGCACCCATTTCTTCCCAGAAGTCCTGGACTACCGGGCATGTCCAGAAGCAGTGTAAGAAATTGGTCTCCCGGCCACAGCCGCGGAAACGGGCAGCTGAGGGCAGGAGACCCATCCTGTGTAACCTAGCCGGAGTGAGGCAATACCATGCCAAACACAAAAAAATGGAGAAGATTTTCGTTAAACATTGGTCCATTTTAATTCAGGACCCTCACTTATCTTCTTCCATTACCCCTTCACCTAAATTTGCTTATCGTAGAGCACCCAATATAAAAGGCAAGATTGCGCCCAGTAAAATCAAACCCACAGATCATTCTAAATTAGTAAGACTCAAACAATTAACTCTGATCCCCTTGATTGGGATGTATCAATGTAAAAAATCTAAATGTCTGGCCTGTGTTAATGTTCCACATGGCAAGAAGAACTTTATAGTTAATAATAAGACGTATACATTGAATTCTTTTTACAATTGCTCGACCACCTATGTCATCTACTGTATCTCTTGTCCTTGCGGCCTGTTATATATTGGCCGTACTATCAGGCCTCTTCGCACAAGATTTGGTGAACATAGGCGGGCTGTTCAAGGAGCTAATCCCAAATATAGTGTAGCACGCCATTTCGCTTCCCATCATCACTGCGATACATCACTACTGCAAGTTTGGGTTATTGAAGCAATTCCTGAAACCCCTACAGCAGTAGAAAGATTCCAACGTTTATGTAAACAGGAGACCTATTGGATCTATTCTCTCAACACTATGTCGCCGTATGGCTTGAATGAAGAAATTGACACTAATAATGTCATCTGATGTCTTTTGCGTCTTTTTGAGACTCTTTGCATATATATTTTTATCTTATATATTTTTATCAATTATGTGCCCTACTGTTCTTCCCCTTTTTTTAGTGTTGCTATATTAGGAGTAGTTTTGTTGGAGAGTACGTGCATATATACATCTTATATGACCTGTCTTGTATTTGTTTGCACTTATGTGAGCCATACCTTTACCATATAAGTACATGTGTTTATATTACATATGTGTGTGTATGGTGTTATACGTGTACATGTATGTGTGCATTTTTTATGGATGCATATATTTTTTATACACTCGTTATCCCTTTGATAGGTCCCAATATGGTGATGTATATGTGTGCATATTGTATATGTAATATACATATGCGTATATATATATATATTTTTATATTTTTTATATATTAGTAATAATTTTTAATATAATTAATAATTTTTAGGATAATTTTATTATTATGTATTGTAATGTGAGGGATTTTAAAACATTTAACATACTGGTAATGATGATTTCCTAGATATATATATTATATATTGATGTTATCATGTTTATTCATTTATTTATAATTCCCCCCTTTCATTACCTAGTTTTTAACACTTCGTTTCTATGTGAGCTGTATAATACCCCATAATGTTTGTTTTACATATTAATAATACATTTAAGTTGCATTGTATATTGCGCTGGTGCAGTGCTTATACGCTTGCCATCTCTGTCATTCTATGTTGTTAAATTGATGTTTGCCGCCAGCCTATCACAGCACTTCCTTTCCTTTTTAATACGTCTGTCCCCTATGGACAGCATGGATCTGATGAAACAGCTGACGCTGTGAAACGCGTTATCCTATTGGCCAGCACGGACCTGCACGTCACTTCCGGCGCGACGACGGCACGCTGCGCTCCACGCTGAAGCGCACGCCGCATCCTCTGTGGCTTTCCGGTGTTCCTGTCCCCTGACACCGATCTCAATCCATCTGCTACAGCTTACATTCTGGATGCTCGCCAGCCAAGACTACTGCAGGACTCCAGGCACATATCCATTTGCTGATCGCCCACATCTTCCAATTTTGGTCTCTTTGCCTACCATCTACTTCAAGTTTGTGAGTAGGCATTTTGTATATGTACATTTATTTTATTTTACTCCAGCTATTAAATTTTGGGCTTACTGCACTCAGATTGGCGCACTCTGTTTTTTCTTTTGATCGTTTCAGAGCAATGCTTCTGCTTTAAGGTGCTGCCGCTAAGTGTTTCCCACAGCCACTTGTATTACATTTCATTGATCCAGGACTTTCATTGGACATTTTTATTATTGGACTCTAGTATTAGAATTGCATATACCTCATTTTATTCATTGGTTGCTCTGCAGGATCTTGCGCCACATTTCCGTTTTTTGCGGAGTGAGGTGGGTTTGATGGAAAATTTTGACCTGTATGATGCGGTCCCGGGAAGCAATAACGGAGGTTTTATACGTATCACTAAATTCTGACCAGTCCTCTTCTACCAGGGAGATGTCCAGAGAGGTCCATTTTACCTGAGCTTTGTGAAACCTGGTGTTAAAGTCAGTCATTAGGGCTGCATAATAGGTGGAGACAAGTTTAGTGGGATCTGGCTGTCTGAGCAGTTTTTCCAATGGGGGCAGGTCAGTGGGATCATCCAGGGAGCCAAACTGGGCACGGATAGCATGCCTGAGCTGGTATTAATAAAATAGGTACGATCTTGGTAAATCGAAGTCTAAACGTAGCTGAGAAAAAGATTTAAAGCCCTGAGCATTGTACAGGTGGCATAAATATTTAACCCCCTTGGAGTACCAGCGATTGGGATCGGGAAGGAAGTATAGTCCCTGCAGATTGGGATTAAACCACAGGGGGTTGTTGGAAGATTTCAGCCAGGTGTGTCTGGATATTTTAGTGACAATATAACGAAAAGAGGAAAGAGAAGTGGCAAGTAGGGAGGTTCCGGGGCGATCGGCGACCCGCCCTCTGTAGATAATATTATGTAGGGTTTCCAGAGAATATGCGATGGCTGCCTCTGTGGAGGTACAGGCATTGGCCGGAACTGGGCACAGCCAATCGTGGATGTGCACCAACTAGGATGCCAAATAATATGCCAGGCCTGCCAAGTGCGCTGGCAACCGTAGTGTTTCAAGTGCTACCTTGGGGGAGCCACCCTTCCACAGGAAAGAAGTACATATTGAATCTATGCGTTTAAAAATAGATTTAGGTATTTTGCAAGGGGAATTGGCAAGGATATAGAGTAATCTCGGTAGGTAGATCATTTTGAGGACGTTGGCCCTCCCCATAAGATCCAGAGGCAGATCCATCCACTTGGTCTGCTCCTGAAGGCAGACATTGATACCGGTATTGGTGCAACCCTGATTTATACTGAGGTTAAATTACACACAGGTAGACTCTATTTACTAATAGGTGACTTCTGAAGGCAATTGGTTCCACTAGATTTAAGTTAGGGGTATCAGAGTAAAGAGGAATACAAATGCACGATATTTGTAAAAAATTAAATATGTTTTTTTTTATGGCGGCACTTTATTATTTCACCGAGTGCCATTATAAAAAAAATATATATTAGTGGCGGAAGTGACCACAGTGGTGGAAAACCATGGCACGATTGCAATTGCGACATTTGCAGAGACTGCAAAACGTACTAAAGGAGAGGGTCAGAGACTGCAGACATACTACAGGAGATGGTCAGAGACTGCAGACATGATAGAAGTGTGTCCTAGCAGTGACCAGTGTGGGAAAACATTGATCAATGCACTATGTGTAAACAGGAGTTTGCAAGATATAACAAAACGAAAAAAATAAACATTACTAGCAGTCAATTCTCAAGCATAGGAGCACCCAATAAGAAGACAGTATGCGACTGGTCTAAACTATGTGGTATGTTCACCAATGCCAGTAGCCTGGCGGACAAGATGGGAGAACTAGAGATACTGTTGTACGAGGATGATTTAGATTTTGTGGGAATTTCAGAGACTTGCTTCGACAGCTCTCATGATTGGATAGAGAGGGTAAAAAAGGGGGAGCTCTGTAACTCTACTCTAACTGGTAACCTGTTAAATTAAAGCGTCGCCTATGGAGATTTTTAAGTACAGTAGTTTGGCGCCATTCCATGAGCATGCACAATTTTAAAGCATGACATGTTATATATCTATTTATTTGGCGTAACATCGTCTTTTATATTTTAGCAAAAAGTTGGGTTATATATTGTGGTGTTTTTTTTTTGCATTATAATTCATTAAAGAGTATTTTTTTAAATTGCGTTTGAAAATTTGCCCACCATTTGATTCTCCAGGGCCTCTGCTTAAAATGATTATATATATTAATATGTTTGGGGGGGTTCTGAGAAATTTTCTAGCGAAAAATTTAGTTTTTTACATGTAGGAGAGAAATGCCAGATTTGGCCCGGTAGTAGGGAAGTAGTTAAAAAAACGCATTGATATCTTCACTGCGGCCCTCCGTGCCCCATCTACGAAGACGAAACAGAACAATAACTTAGGTACAATTTGCTTTGCCAAGCCTCTTATTTTGACAATAGTACACGCATGATCATCAAGACATGCTAGAATTTTAGTTCCACTGTGGTTGGAAAGCCACAGCTGGGGCAACACAAATAAGGCATCCTAATGCATTTATGTCAATATGCTATCATCATTGCTGTCACTCAGTATTTTATCCAATTAAAAAAAAAAATATATATATATATATATATATATATAACTATATTTAGCACTAAAAATGATCATGTACAGGATGATCTCATGTCACTGCAAACATCATTAACAGCAGGTAAAGGGTATGTGAATGCTGCAAAATGTGCAAGCACTGAATTTTCTTCCATATCCCAGGTCTTGGTTACCTAAGGCCTGTCTGTCAGCTTAGAAATGACCTGGATGAATGAGTTGCCCAATGCTTGGCGTGAACAGGCAGATTTATGGTTTATAGGCACAGTATTTTTCTTTACCTATATTATCATGTCTTTTGCTTCTCCCAAATATTGTTTCTGGTTTTAAAAAGCTGAGTGATGGGGTTTCCTCAATCCATTTCTTCAGAGCCTAGAAATTACAGAAACGGTAACAATGATATTGTTAGTGACAAATATAGGAAAATCGCGTGACGCTTTAGTTTTTAACCACTTCAATACCAGGCACTTAACACCCCCCCCCCCCCCTCCTTCCTGCCCAAGCCAATTTTCAGCTTTTAGCACTGTTTAAATGACAATTGCGCAGTCATGCTACACTGTTCCCAAACATAATTTTTATCCTTTTTTCCCACAAATAGAGCTTTCTTTTGGTGGTATTTGATCACCTCTGTGTTTTTTATTTTTTGCGCTATAAACAAAAAAAAAAACGACAATTAAAAAATAAATATATAAATATATATATATATATATTTTACTTTTTGCTATAATAAATATCCCCAAAATATATATAAAAAAGTTTTCCTCAGTTTAGGCCGATACATATTCTACATATTTTTGGTAAAAAAAAAAAAAAATTGCAATATTTTTTTTTTACTAGTAATGGTGGTGATCAGCGATTTAGATCATGACTGTGAAATTATGGCGGACACATCGACACCATTCACATTTACACAGCGATCAGTGCTATAAATATGCACTTATTACTGTATAAATGTGACTGTCAGTGAGCTGTGATCAATGTCCTGTCACTAGGAAGAATGGGGAAATGCTTGTTTACATCAGCATTTCCCTGTTCTTCCTCTCCGTGAGACGATTGCGGGACTCCCGGCGGACATCGAGTCCGCGGGACCCGCCCACAATGCCGCATCTTAAAGGCGACATACTGGTACGTTGATCTGCCTGTACGTGCCATTCTGCTGACGTATATCGGCGTGAGCCGGTCAGCAAGCGGTTAAACCTAATTTTCCACATAGCTGCTCAATTAAACAGTGCATTAAGGTCGGCATGTAGCTTGGTGTCATCTGCAAAGACTCAAATGGTACTTTTAATCCCAGAACCAATATAATTTATAAAGATATTAAAAAGTAAGGGTCCCAGCAATGAATATTGGAGTACACCACTGATAACCTTAGACTATTCAGAGTGAGAGTCATTAACCAATACTCTGAATTCTGTCTGTTAGCCAGTTTTCTATCCATTTACAAATGGACCCTTCGAAGTCTATAGACTTTACCTTACACATGAGCCGTGTGGGGGGAACTGTGTCAAACGCTTTTGCAATATCCAAGTATACCATGTCCACAGCCACCCCTCTGTCCAAGATTTTACTTACCTCTTCATAAAAATAAATCAGGTTTGTTTGACAACTTCTGTCTTTCATGAATCCATGCTGTCTGCTGCTTAAAATGTTAATTTTTTTCCAACAATCTCCAGTATCTTCCAACTATAGGAGTTAAACTAACAGGTCTATAGTTACTTGGTTAAGACTTTGATCCCTTTTGAAATATGGGCACCACATCGGCCTTACACCAATCCAGTGGTACTATTCCCGTCCCTAAAAATTTGAACAATGGCTTTGAAATGACAGAGCTCAATTCTTTTAGGATCCGTGGGTGGATACCATCTGTCAGAGGCACTGTGAGCTCATCCTCTCAGTCTGCTGCAAACAGTGTGTGCCAGCTTGTATTTAAACTGGCCGTGCTGTATGTAGCATCTGATAAATTAGGGGTCTCGGTCACCCCAGGTCACCGGAATACGACCCTCTAAGCTTTTTTTTTAATGTTCATGGCTCTGCCTCACCTGCCTCCCTCCCCTTCCCTGGTTTTTGTACTGTACCTAACAGTGTTATTGAGCACGATTGCATTTATTATTCTAAACTTATGATCTTTGTATCCAGGAAATCCATTACATTTTTACTGTAATGATGAAAGCTATGTTCTTTGCTCTGTAATGAATTAAAATGGATCCAGGAAAAAGTATAAGGACTTTTTTTTCCACCTCAAGCTATAAATGACTGTACTCATCAGGGGACAATCTAACTACTTGCCGACCAGCCGCCGCAGTTATACGACGGCAGGTCGGCTCCCCTGCGCGAGGAGGTGCACGCCCCCCGCTCGTCCCTGACCCTGACGTGCGTGCCCCGGCGGGTGCGATCCCCTGCCGGGCACCCACGATCGCTCGTTACAGAGCAAGAACCGGGAGCTGTGTGTGCAAACACACAGCTCCCGGTCCTGTCAGGGGGAGAAATGCCTGATCGTCTGTTCATACAATGTATGAACAGCAATTTGTCATTTCCCCATGTCAGTCCCACCCCCCCTTCAGTTAGAACACACCCAGGGAACATGATTAACCCCTTCCTCGCCCCCTAGTGTTAACCCCTTCACTGCCAGTGGCATTTTTATAGTAATCAATGCATTTTTATAGCACTGATCGCTATAAAAATGCCAATGGTCCCAAAAATGTGTCAAAAGTGTCCGCCATAATGTCGGAGTACCGATAAAAATTGCTGAACGCCGCCATTACTAATAAAAAAAAATATTAATAAAAATGACATAAAACTATCCCCCATTTTGAAAACGCTATAACTTTTGCGTAAACCAATCAATAAACGCTTATTGTGATTTTTTTTTACGAAAAATATGTAGAAGAATATGTATCGGCCTAAACTGAGGAAAAAATTTTTTTTTTATATATTTTTGGGGGATATTTATTATAGCAAAAAGTAAAAAATATAATTTTCTTTCAAAATTGTCACTCTATTTTTGTTTATAGCGCAAAAACTAAAAACCGCAGAGGTGATCAAATACCACCAAAAGAAAGCTCTATTTGTGGGAAAAAAAGGACGTCAATTTTGTTTGGGAGCCACGTCGCACGACCGCGCAATTGTCAGTTAAAGCGACGCAGTGCCGGATCGCAAAAAGTGGCCCGGTCATTGACCAGCAATATGGTCCGGGGCTGAAGTGGTTAATTATCATCTAGTTTTTGCAGAAATAATTACCGCTACTAAAGCTCTGGTATTCACAAAGAGCAGTGTGCGTGTCTCTGGATTTTCCCGATAGGATTCAGATAGGATAAACTGCAACTCTTCCAGCTTTGGATTTTCATTATCCTTTGCAATTTCCAACAGTTGTGGCAACTTCACTGTGAAAAAAAATATAATGGGTTTAGAAAATGTTATTCCCTAGAGTGTCTGCTAAAATATATAATGTTTGGGGGTTCTGAGTAACATTCAAGCTGATTTTTACATATAGGAGAGAAGTGTCAAAATTGGCCTAAGTGGCAAGTGGTTAATTACCATAAGCAGAGTTTTTTTTCTCAGAAAATAGGTGCAGGAACTCAACCACGACCTGTTCAGATTTCACAAACAGTAGAAGGGTCTTAAAGGGGCATTAAATACCAGGATTGCATTACATACAGAGTGCAGAGTTCAGGGGGGTTACACACAGAGTGCAGAGCTGGCACTTGTAAACACAGAAACCAGACTTCTGTGTTTACAAGTGATTGTGGTGAGCAGGCACCAAAGGGTCTGAGCCAGAGGTGGTGGAACTGAGTTCCCCCAAGTTCCCCCTGAAAAAAAGCCCTGACCATAAGTAATATACAAATAATTATTATATATTTTGTTTTTAAGGTAGCATTACCATAACGCTCCAAGGCACCAAGCTGTCCATTGAGCTCAGTGCCACTGACAAGAAGTCAGAGGCACTGTGAGCTCATCCTCAGTCTGCTGCAAGCAGCGTGTGCCAGCTTGCATTTAAACTGGCCACGCTGTATGAAGCTTTTGACAGGCTGCGCAAGGAGCCCCATATCTCCATGACCATAGGTGCCAGGAGCCCCAAGTTTTGACCAGTGGTGGGGTAGGACTTTGGCTACCCCCAAATTTTGGATCTGTGACTCCAGATTGCTGAGCTACGATCCTCAATAATTATATTTTCTTTTGTTCATGGCATCCCCTGACTGCACGTCCCTGGCCTAGTGCAGCATGTTGTCCAGTGTAATCTATACTCTTGTGCCCTCTTAGGCTGTTAGGCAGAGAGTAGGGAGACAGTTCACATCCCGTTACTGAAGGGCCTGTACTAATCAGTGCCTACAGAGAGGAAAAAGACTGCTCAGCCACCCATCTTGCCTGGTATTGGGTATTTTCCTGCCAAACCACACTGTTCAGTACTGGTAAGGAGAACACTTTCTGGGACCGAACCAATTCTGATAAGCTACCACCTGCTGTTAGGTATATTTACACCTTGTAGTACTGGTAGAAGGGTGCAGAAGAGCTGTGCAGTTAGGCACTGTGTAACGTTCGTATGCCACCAGAGCATGACGATAATGCAGGTCTTTGTTCTCCTTACCTTCAAACTTTTTAACCAGGTTCTGTTCAATGTCTGTAAATGTTCCATTCTTTATATTGTTATAAAAGTTCTGCAAATAATCCAGAGCATCATGGGTACGGGCATCCTCATTAATTATGAGTGCATTATTACATTTCTGTTACAACGAAGAAAAGAGTTTTAGGAATATTAGCAGATTAACCAAACAACATTATGGTGCTGTAAAGGTTTGAAAAGTTTATTCAGCATTAGATCCCTCCCTATATTCTAAAAGTCTTATACATTTCAATAGTATTGTGTGTGGTTGTTTTTTACGTGTCCTTGCAAAAAAAAAAAAAAAGAGAACTGATCAATTGCAAATACAGCCAATATTATGCCAATACACAATTCATTAAAGCCTAAATGCATTATTAAAATATCCTGCCAGGTGAATCTGCACGAAAATCCTCCAGCATCGTGAATATCGAAACAGATAGATCGTCTACAAACTCAAGGTAGCTGCAAATTCAAATCTAATTTCTAATCTTGGAGTAGTAGAGGACACTTGCACAATAACTATGAGTTATGACCTCTAGTCTTGTGGCAAGATTGGTCACAGCTCCTGGCCACAGCTCCCCCCCACCCCCCATCCTGATACAATGGGAAGGAATAGGACATTCATTTGACACTAAAATTAGAAGTTACTTGTGTCACCAGTACTGGAAGACACCGCCCTATTCCCACTGTAAAAAAAATAAAAAATAAATCAGTTTTGTTGTTGTTTGTGTTCCCATTGGAAAGATTTTCCTATCACTTACAGTCATTCTGACCCTCCGTCACCTGGATAGGAAATGAGGGAAAATCCTCTAACAGAGTAACAGACAGCAATAAACCCCAGAGAAATTATTTCCCAACTCTCTCCAAAGCTAATAAAAAAACACAAAAGTTTTAGCTATAAGACAAACATCTTTAGGCCCATTTCACATGGGCGCCTCCGCAAAGCGGAAACCGCTTGCTCAGTGGGGGATTTCTCTGCTGAGCGGGCACATGACAGGTCCGTGTCCGCTATGCAGAGCGGACACGGACACAGCCTGCTCTCCTCTATGGCGCAATCGAATGGAAACGGACTGCATGTCTGATTCCATATGATGCCATACAATCTGGGGAATAGGAACACCATCCATCTGTATTTGGCAGACAGGATCAGATCAGATGGCGGAAGTTGCATACCCGTAAATGTTCAGTATATGTGAACAGAGCACTACACAGACGACTCTCCTCCATTTTATCTTCCAGCTGCAACAAACGGCATTTCTTCTGAATGTCAATAATCCAGTTGTCATACTTCTGGGTTCCAATTGTTCGGTTTTGAATGTCCGACATAGCCCCTAAAGCCACAATAATGCATTTAATATTAATATAATTTTAATATGATTTTCTGTACCAGGTACAACTGAAATCATGCAAACCAGACAGCAATGCAACGTATTTTACTCTGCAGATGGATTCAGATAGGAATATAACAGCCATTATTTAGTAAGAGATTTACAGTTAGCGACCTCTCCTGTTATGCTTATCCAATGTCTTCAGTACTTTCTGAGTCACATACCTATAACAAGTGTAGTGTGTAGTCTGAGGCTGACGCCCCCCCCCCCCCCCACACACACACACACACACACACACACACACACACATGCTCTCTGCAGCCTTCTCCCCCCCCCTTACCACCAAGTGGAATGACAGGGCGGGGGGGGGGAAGGATTGAGTAACCGGAATCAGACAGAGCCACTCGTTCCTTCTCCCCATTAGTGGGGAGAAACAGGAGAGTGGACTTGAGCCGTAGCAGGGGAGAATGGCTGCAGGCTCTTCACTGTTCCCGGGATCAACGCCCCCACTCTGTTCTTCCCCTTGCTTCCTCATTGGCTGTGGCAAGGGACCAATTAAGGGAGGCAGAGAAGAGGGTGTTGGGACATGTAGTCACAGAAGACAAGTAGCCCCAGGTAAGAGTGGCTTAGAAAACAGAAGCCCCCAGCATGCTAAGGAGAGAGAGCTTTGAGCCCGGAAACAGAGGCAGAAAAGGAGGCAGAAACATGCCGACGAGGGCAACCATGGGCAGATTGGAGAGAGGACTATGCTGGGGGACACCATCAAAGGAAAAGCCACACAGCCCAGCGGCATCTCAGGGAGGGAGGGGGAGAGGGAGAATTCTGGAGGATCCAGATCGGCTTGAATCAAGCTAGAGAGCAAAGTAGGAGAGTCCAGCTTAAAATCATGAGCCTGCTGAGAGGCAAGACAACCTTATATGTTGTGTAGAAAAGATGTCACCGGCGCCAAGGAAATGTTAAATAAATAATAATTCTGTCTTCAACTTTCTACGTTGGAAGACCGGGTGAGAGTGTTCCTAACCCATACCTAAGTTATTTGTTGTTGCCAATTGTTCAGAATTTTTTACAGTACAGATCGCCACACAGACTCTACACCCTGTTCCAAATTATTATGCAAATTCTATTTCAGTGTCACAAAGATTAAATATTTTGTTTTTCAATTTAACACTGGTGATAATTAGATTGCCAGGTAAGCCCAATTAAAGGAAAAACTACTAAAGGAGGGTGTTCCACATTATTAAGCAGAGCACTATTTTCAAGCAATATGGGGAAGAAAAAGTATCTCTCTGGTGCCGAAAAGAGTGAAATAGTTCAATGCCTTGGACGTGGTAGGAAAACATTAGATATTTCACAAAAACGTAAGCGTGATCATCGCACTATTAAGAGATTTGTGGCTGATTCAGAGCACAGGCAGGTTTTGTGCAGATAAAGGCACATTGAGGAAGATTTCTGCCAGATCCATGCATCGGATCAAGAGAGCAGCTGCTAAAACACCATTACATAGCAGCAAACAGATATTTGAAGCTGCTGGTGCCTCTGGAGTCCCACGGATATCAAGGTGTAGAGTCCTCCAGAGTCTTGCAACTGTGCATAAACCTTCCATTCAGCCACCACAAACCAATGCTCACAAGTAGAAACAGGTGCATTGGGCAGAAAAATACATGAAGATTAATTTTCAAACAGTCCTGTTCACTGATAAATGCTGTGCAACCCTGGATGGTCCATATGGATGGAGTAGTGGATGGTTGCTGGACGGCCACCCTGTTCCAACAAGGCTGCAACATCAGCAAGGCAATGGTGGAGTCATGTTTTGGGCCAGAATCATGGGAAGGATGACTTCTACAAAGTATGTGGAGCTCCTGACTGACTGCCTTCCCTGGTACAGAAGGAAGAACTATGCTTTCTGTAATAAAATCATCTTCATGCCTGACAATGCACCATCTCATGCTGCAAAGAATACCTCTGCATCGATGGCTGCTATGGGGATAAAAGGAGAGAAAGTCATGGTGTGGCCTCCATCCTCCCCTGACCTCAATCCTATTGAGAACCTTTGGAGCATCCTCAAGCAAAAGATCTATGAGGGTGGGAGGCAGTTTACATCCAAACAGCAGCTCTGGGAGGCTATTCTGACATCTTGCAAACAAATTCAAGCAGAAACTGTCCAAAAAACTCACAAGTTCAATGGATGCAAGACTTGTGAAGCTGCTATCAAATAAGGGGTCCTATGTTAAAATGTAACTGTAACGGTCACCACAGTTTATTATATTCCCATCTCATGTAATTTATAATTACCATTTCTCAGTCACCTCATGCCCAAAAGGGACACAGGATGACCCTAGACCCAAGAGTCATTAGTGACGCTGGCACAGGAGTACCCCACATCCTTTAAAAGTCTCTGGGTGTCCCGGGCCATTCTGTTACAGTAACATAACCTGTTCAAATGTTTAAAAAGTTAAAATGTTGTTCAGAGTTTGATTGAAATAGCTTTTGATTTCAGTAAATATGCTGCAAACACAAAAAATTTAAATTTTCTGTTCTTTACAACCTATAACGTGTTTTGAAAATTACTGTGCGTAATAATTTGGAACAGTCCATTGTAAGTTTTTTTATTTTGGAAAAAAAAAACTCTTATCTTTAGGAAGTTTGTTCAATAAAATTTGAATTGTACTCTTAATAGTTGATAACACGAGAATTATGCTGACTGTTGTTTACATTAGGGTTGTCCCGATACCGATACTAGTATCGGTATCGTGACCGATTCCGAGTATTTGCGGGAGTACTTGTACTCCCGCAAATGCCCCCGATGCCAGATCCAATACTCGCCCCCCCCCCCCGCCGACGCTACCGCCGACGCTGCTATGGCGCATCCCCGCTTGGTTAATACGGGCGGGGAACATTACAGCTTTCATTTGAATAGCTGTAGTGTTTCCCGCCGCGCCGCGTATAGACACTCCCCCTTGCTCGGGTGAACTGTCCAATCCCGAGCAAGGGGGAGTGTCTATACGCGGCGCGAATCACTACAGCTATTCAAATGAAAGCTGTAATTTTCCCCGCCCGTATTAACCAAGAGGCGGCGCGGCAGCGCAGCAGCATGCAGGTAAGGGGGACATGGCTGCATATATGGGGGGGTCATGGCTGGATATGGCGGGGGACATGGATTGGCTGCATATGGGGGGACATGGCTGCATATGGGGGGGACATGGATTGGCTGCATATGGGGGGGGGGGACATGGCTGCATATGGGGGGGACATGGCTGCATATGGGAGGACATGGATTGGCTGCATATAGGGGGGGCATGGCTGGATATGGGGGGGACATGGCTGCATATGAGGGGGACATGGATTGGCTGCATATGGGGGGTACATGGATTGGCTGCATATGGGGGGACATGGCTGCATATGGGGGGGACATGGCTGCATATGGGGGGACATGGGGAGGACCTGGCTGGATATGGGGGGGGGGGGACATGGCTGGATATGGGGGGGGACATGGCTGGATATGGGGGGGACATGGCTGGATATGGGGGGACATGGCTGGATATGGGGGGACATGGCTGCATATGGGGGGACATGGCTGCATATGGGGGGGACATGGCTGCATCTGTGGGGGAACATGGCTGCATCTGTGGGGGAACATGGCTGCATTTGGGGACACATTTAAAAAAAAGTATCGGTATTCGGTATCGGCGAGTACTTGAAAAAAAGTATCGGTACTTGTACTCAGTCCTTAAAAAGTGGTATCGGGACAACCCTAGTTTACATCAATTATTTAGGTAAATGAGAAAAATATCATTGGCATAATAATTTGGAACAGGGTGTATAGGGCTTTCAGTGTTGCAGCCTACCTCTGTTAATGCTCATTGATTCACTGCGCATAGGATATTTGCACTAACGCTTTCTGTCTCCCTGGTAGGCAGGAATTATGAATAAATTCCAATACAGGCCTATTCTATCCCAAGAAGAAAAAACGTTTTTGCAAATTCAGTTCTGCACTTAAAAGGGACATATTGCTGCCAAATTCAGTCCCATCCCCTTACCAGTTTAACCCCTCTCTATCATCATCTGTTGATGTTAGAGTGACCGCCTAAGTTTGTCACCATTTCCTAAAGGAGGACTCTACTCGCAATTTCACGATCTTTGAGGAAGTGGCACTTCTCATCCAAAAGACACTATTAGCTAGATTCAGAAAGAGTTAGGCCGGCGTATCAGTAGATACGCTGACCTAACTCGGAATGTGCGCCGTCCTAAGTTTTAAGTGTATTCTCAAACTGAGATACACTTAAACCTAGCTAAGATATGACAGCCTGTGCCGTCGTATCTTAGGGTGCAATATTTAGGCTGGCCGCTAGGTGGCGCTTCCATTGAGTTTGGCGTAGAATATGTAAATCACTAGATACGCCTATTCACGAACGTACGTGCGCCCGTCGCAGTAAAGATACGCCGTTTACGTAAGGCATTTTCAGGCGTAAAGTTATTCCATCAAATAGCTGGACTAGTCAATGTTAAGTATGGCCGTCGTTCCCGCGTCGAAATTTGAAAATTTTACGTCATTTGCGCAAGTCGTGAATAGGGCTGGACGTAATTTACGTCCACGTCGAAACCAATACGTCCTTGCGGCGTACTTTGGCACAATGCACACTGGGAAATGTACACGGACAGCGCATGCGCCGTTCGTAAAAAAACGTCAATCACGTCGGGTCACGAGTAATTAACATAAAACACGCCCCCCATCCTCATTTGAATTAGGCGCGCTTACGCCGGCCACATTTACGCTACGCCGCCGTAAGTTAGGAGGCAAGTACTTTGTGAATACAGTACTTGCCTATCTAACTTATGGCGGCGTAGCGTAAATACGATACGCTACGCCGCCTTAAAGATGCGGCACTCTTACTGAATCTAGCTATATACCTCTCCTGTGCACCAATGTAAGGGCCCTATCAAGCCGGCAGAAGAGTCATTCCTATATTTTATGTTTGTTATCCCTTGTGCTTTTCTTCTCTGCTCACTTGGGAAAGAAACATCTCAGTAAGAGAGTGAACGTTTAAGCTTTTAGTCCTGCAGGACAGATGGGTCTACTTAAAGTGGAGTTGTATGTAAGTGTTGTATTGTTTATTTCCAATATGTAGTTTGCTTTTGCGTACTACAAACATTGACCTTTCTGTGATTATACGCTTGCTATTTTGACTTCTTTAGAAACAGAATAATCGTCTAGCAAAAGTGTGTGTTTATTCCTTCGGGTGTCTGTCTATTCACTGATAATAATCCACAGCCAGGATAAAAAGGTATTTTCCACTTGTGTCCTTGTTTGTGTTTGTAGCCATTTCAATTCAACCATGTGCGTCAGAGGGGCTGAGCTTGTTCTGGCAGTCAAGGAGCAGAACAGAGGACCCAAATTTACTAAGCGGCTCCTTTAGGGGGTGGCGCTACACAGGTATGCAAATCAGGTTTTCTGCCTTAACCATTGTTGTTGCATGCTTGTCCAGGTTAGTATCACCAAAAGTATTAAGCCAAAGCCAACATTTTCAGGTCAGTCAACAATGGCAGTCCACACATTTCTTTCAGTGTATGTTTCCTTTAAATAGCAAGTTAACTTTTCCTTCAACAAACAGAAGTTATAGTATTCAACCGCTTATCTTTATGTCACTGAGGTATGTACACTTATAACAGTCTAATTTATACATTAACAGTTATAATTTCGCAAACTGTACATCACACCTACCTAAGTTCGGGTAAACTGATTTAGCCATCTGCTCAATTTCCGTCATGATTTCAGACATGATCTTAGCAAATGGATCATCCATACGACAACGTGCTTCATGAACAACTGTCGAAAAGTTATGATAAAAAAAAAAAAGAGGAAACAGTAGTTATGGAGGTTACTTGGAAGACATGCAGATGTACAGTATTTTTTATATACAGCTGTCCAAAAAGATACAGTTGTCCTGTTAAGTACTGACATTTCTCCGGTTTGTACACCACTTTGCGCAGCTCTTCCAAACTTTCTTTAACCGTAGAGATGCATTCAATGTCCAGACTGGAGCAAAGTTTACTGATGTATTCCACAGCTTCTGCAGCACAACGGGACTTTCCAGTGCCCACTGAAGCTGTTAAACCAACGATCTGCATGTAAAATACAAATTGTTACAAGTCAATGCGTGTATTTTATGAAAGTGAATTCTTAATCTACAGCTGACACAACAGGGAATGCTGCGACTTTTAACAAATCACTGTATTTTTCAAGCAACCTTAGTCCCCTTTCTTAAAACACCAGACTCTGAAACTGGCAACGTTTAGGCCTCATGCACACTGGGCGTTTCTCCATCTATTCTAAACACATTTCCCCTGGCAGGATAAAAGCAACATCAAAAATGCACCAAAAGGGAGTGGCTTGCCTTCGGCCAAGATGGATGGCTGATCCCAGAGCTCCAGCAGACACGGGGACTTGGTAACCTATGTCGCCCTCCCAGGGCACATAAATTGGCTCCATTTGTAGTGGTTTACCTCTCCACATATCTGGCGACATTACCCACAAGGGGAAGTAAGATCATTGGCCTCAAAAGCTAACCCATTCTTCTCCCAGCCACAGCGGCGGCATGGGCAAGATGGTGCCAGCTCCTCTACCTCAGCAGTCTCACGTTCTACTCCACATGTGGGCAGACAGGCTCATGGCAGTTCCACACAGACATATACAAACTCCCAGCCTGTGACACCACTTTGTGTCAGGACCTGGATTTGAACCTGGGACCTCAGCTGTGTCTGGCAGTGAACCTTCTCACTGAGCTATCTGGGATGCTGGACAGCTCCCTGTCTGATCTGCTGGACAAACCCATCTGATCCATTGAACATTCCTGCCTTGTGTCTTGATTGTCTTGAACCTTGAACCCCTTGCTCCTCCCACAAACTTCCTGATATAAGCCATGTCTCTGCACTTCCTCCTTGCCAGAATATTGTGCTATCTCCAGCCTGTATCTCGCTCCTGTCTTCCCTGCTGCCGTCCATATTTGCTACTGCTCGTTACCGACCACTTGGCTTGTTATCGACTACGCTTCTGCCTGATCCCAACCTACAAATACTCATTACCGACCCCTTGGCTTGTTATCGACTACGCTTCTGTTTGATCCTTACCTGCTTATCTGCTATTGTACCCCGGCTTTCTCACCTCCTGGTGGGGCAATCCTGAGGACCGCGACCTGGCGCTAACACGCAGCAAAATCCATCTTCACCTTCAGAAGCTCTGGTGAATACCGGTTAGCGCTTAGATTCCGCACCTCAGGTGACCCCGTGTCATCAGCCAGGGTGACCTGTTCTGCTGCTATAGCTACTGGCCTCTGAGCCTGACTCCAGACCGTGACACTTTGACAGCCCAGAAAAAGCAAGATTCCGCATGGATGATTACAGACAACAACATTCAGAGGTGAGCTCTAACCATGATTCTCAGAACTCCTTTAGGGAGCTCCCTGATTCCATTAACTCTTTCCTCACCAATAACCAGCCTGTGTTATAAGGACACTGAAAGATATACGTATCTCTCTGTAGAGCACATTACAATCAGACATGCTGTCATATATGCAGAAGTTTAGCACTGAGCTTACAGCTATAGGGGATAGAATTAATCATGTGGAGGGGTTTGCTACCACGATAAATGCTCTTGCCCATGACCATGATGCCAGCAAGCAACAGCACCAGTGGTTCAAAGTAAAGTGAGCTGACTTGGAGGACAGATCTAGACGCATTAATATTAAAATAAGAGGCATCCAGGAAACAGACTTACTCTTTGCAGCAAATTATCTACCGCTTGTGGACAAGCTTAAAGCAAATTTCTTACATGTATCTAGGTATGAACTGTCTTGATCAGGTCGACTGGCTGCATTTAAGATTCAACTTCTTACACAATTACTTTATGTCTTTAGAACAGTTCCTATCCCAGTAGCCAAGACATAATCACTCTTGAACAGCTTCTTATGGCAGGGTAGGAAAGCATGCTGTGCATTTAGTAAGTTAATCAAACACAGATTCACAGGTGATCCAAACCATACAGACCTATAGGATTATAACTTTGCTGCTCTCTTAGCTGAGACCAGAGATTGGATTTTGGAGTACTTATGGTGTAAATTAGAATGAGCTTCAGAACTAGGCAGAGATTTACTTGCATAACATCACACTTCTAGCAATCTGCATTCTATATTGACTAACTTATCCCAAACGACACGCACCACTTTGAAAGCCTCAGCCTGGCACACATTGTGTGCCACAATTTTCAATGCCTCCCTTTATACTGACCTCCAAATTCCCATCACTGTACTCTTTGCCCTCCTACCTGATTTGCAACTGGGCAAGTGGAAGGCACACAGTATTACTACCATTAGGAGATCTCTATAACGTTAACACCCTTAAAACATCACCTACTTTACGAGGAAGGTAATTTCTAATTGCAGAGAGTTCTATAATTACCTCCGTATCTCATCCTATCTCCATTAGGAAAATAGGATGGCATGTAAATTCCTGTGGAGGATTGGCCAACACTTTAAACCAGGTCTCAAGCATATGGGGGGGGGGGTTTCCTTGTTTTATAGGATTCTCAAGGGGAAACAGGACTTTGTCAAACCCCCACGCATTCTGTTCTGGGAAAAAAACTTGAAGACCTCTTATATCAGCTTTTCTCAATTTTGGAATAGAAGATGTTTCTCCTGCCTTGAGAACCATAACAACACATTTTTACTAGCAGCTAGGCTAAGCATTGCTAGATAATGGAAATCCTCCACTATCCCAACCATATTGGATATTGTTAGGTTAGTTCAACCACATTGTACCTATGAAACTATGTTTGCATTCACAGTGGTCTAATTGGTATGCAGCCCGTATTTCTGATTAGAAAATGTCCTTCTTTTATAGAGCACAAGGGATGGTATTGATCTATAGATGGTCCTAGTCTATCTATGATTCCAGGTGACATTGAAACTTTGCTGAAGTTTTCTAGTATTTATATTGCTATTATTTTCCTTTCCTTTATACCCAAGTCTTGGATTTTCATTGTTTGTATATGTTAAGGATGCTCATTGTTTATACAGGCCAATTTTTTATTTTGTGGCAATTTCTAGTAGTGTTTGGCAACTTGTCTGTTGCCTTTATTCTAATTGCTGTATTACATTCAGTTAATTTGTATTTCTTTCAGATATTAATTGAGATACACATATTGTACCACCTTCAGAGTATAGTGTACATTGTATGTTAAAAATAAAAATCATTAAGACTGTAATAAAAAAAACATTGAAAAGAAAAAAAACGCACCAAAAAGCAGTGCTTTTGAAAACGCTTTCAGGTGCTGCAGAAAGCCAAAATGCTGTTGCTCTTGAATGTGCTTACAGTGGGGGGTTTTTTCTGCCCATGTGTGCATGGACACATAGGACAACACTGAGGAGCATTAAGAGGCAGGAAAAAAAGGAAGACGTCTCTAAAAATTTCATTTTTCCTACTTTACCTTTAACCAGGGCCAGATTAAGAACATCATGGGCCTGGTGCTGAGGATTTTGGTGGGGCCTTTTAGGCTGCATTCACACCTCCGCGACAATTAACGCCGCGTACGCGGCGTATTTTGCCGCGAATAGTGTAACTTTTTTTTTTACAAATCCTTCCTATTGCTTTGTATGGCCGAACGCCAATGCCGCCTGAAAAAAAGGGTCCGGGACTTTTTTTCATGCCGCAGGTGTACGGCGTCTATGAGATGTGAACCATCTCATAGACAGCAATGGGAATTCTCCCCTCCAGCGGCACGAGCGGCCGGCGTCGGGCGTTTTGTCGCGGAGGTGTGAATGGGGTGTAATAAATAATAAATAAATGCGTGGGAATGACATGAACGCAGCCCAGCCAAGGCAAGTGACCAAAGGCATAGAACCCAGAAGGAAGACCAGGTGAAGATGGAAGTGTCCAGGCCCCGCCTGATTCATCGCAGCACTGGAGGGCTCAGTCTGAAAATGTAAGTGTACACTAATGTGCTAATATGCTGTGCACACTTGTACATTGTGGCATAACCTACCCCAGGGCCTCTAAAAAGTAGTAATGTCAGGAAAGTTTACTACCGCTTTATTATCACAGGATCCCAGGAGCCTCTCATGGGGCCCCCTACTGACCCGATGGACGGTGGCCCTTGGGCAGTATATCAAAAAGTGAAAAATTCAGCGCTGGGATATAAAGATTAAACTAAAATACAATACAAGTATGCAAGCCAGCACTGAGGATAAATTCAAAAAAATTCCCAAAGCATATAGTAGTGAATAAGTGCAGCGCAAAAAAATAAATTAAATTAAACAATAATATGAAAAATATATGAAACAATAATATGAAACAATAATAATTGGCCAGTGAAATAAATGTCCAAGTGTCCAAAACAATCCTTAAATAAGTGTGAAACACACACTGAAATCCAACAGGAGTGAGAGTGAAGAGGAAGCCACAAAGAATTCCACCACCGCAGATAAGATGGACTCTCACCTCATTGCTTCGACCCAAAAGAGTCACAAAGCATGTCAGCAAAAACCCTCAGTCAGATCCAGCCTCCATACGGAACCACCATACCACAGGGATATCAGCAGGCCACCATATATAAAAGATACACAAAAGAAAATCTAGTGCTCTCTGTATACTGGTTTTATTGAAGGAAAGGTAAAAAGGAATGGCACTCACATTTAAAAACACTCGCAGAGCCGAGTGTATGCTGTAACAGTAGAGATCTCAGCAACGATGATCGGGGTGACGTCTTGCGTAGCTCCTCCCCTTACGTACGCGTTACGTCCCGGGGGCGGGACTTCATCAGCGTCAGGTGGAGCGAGTACACTCGACGTCCCCAATGGCCAAATATATATAGTAGTCCTGTGCGCCCAGCAGCCAATCAGAGCCCTTGTTGATGCGGCCAATCAGAGACTCACAGAATAAAAACATCCGGGTCATGACATTCATGGATGCGGCTCTGCGAGTGTTTTTAAATGTGAGTGCCATTCCTTTTTACCTTTCCTTCAATAAAACCAGTATACAGAGAGCACTAGATTTTCTTTTGTGTATCTTTTATATATGGTGGCCTGCTGATATCCCTGTGGTATGGTGGTTCCGTATGGAGGCTGGATCTGACTGAGGGTTTTTGCTGACATGCTTTGTGACTCTTTTGGGTCGAAGCAATGAGGTGAGAGTCCATCTTATCTGCGGTGGTGGAATTCTTTGGTGCTTCCTCTTCACTCTCACTCCTGTTGGATTTCAGTGTGTGTTTCACACTTATTTAAGGATTGTTTTGGACACTTGGACATTTATTTCACTGGCCAATTATTATTGTTTCATATTATTGTTTCATATATTTTTCATATTATTGTTTAATTTAATTTATTTTTTTGCGCTGCACTTATTCACTACTATATGGCCCTTGGGCAGTGCCTAAGTGCACAGTTGCCAACATTTAAAAAATATTTTCAGGGCCACTTTTTTATATAAGTGCTATATTTAGAGTAGCTGAGATCCCCGATGTTCCTCTATACATCATAGTAGTAATCACAAAATTAAATGAGTACTAATAATGGGGTGGAACAAATATGAGAACTGATATTTCCTTTAGTTGAACTAACAAAAGTGTGTCCATTCTAGAGCTGGTAACATCGAGGATATTCAGTATAATGTTAAAGAACTGTTTTTGTGGGTAAGCGACATAGGGGAGGAGTATGGACGGTATATAAGTGGGAAGTATGTGCAGGTGAGGGAGAGGAATGTGGAGGGTCTAACAGTGGGCACTATGTACAGGAGAGGAGTACAAAGGGTACGGAAAAAAGCACTATGTACAGGAGAGGAGTGTGAAGGGTATGACAATGGGCAGTATGTACAGGAAGAGTGAGGGGGTATGACAGAGGGTAGTACGTACCAGAGAGAAGTGTGGAGGGTATGATGGGGCAGTATGTACAGGAGAGGAGTGTGGAGGGTATGACAGTGGGCAGTATGTACAGGAGAGGAATGTAGACGGTATGATAGTGGGCTCTATGTATAGGAGAGGAGTGTGGAGGGTATGACAGTGAACACTATGTATAGGAGAGGAGTGTGGAGGGTATGACAGTGGGCACTATGTATAGGAGAGGAGTGTGGAGGGTGCGACAGTGGGCACTAAGTACAGGAGAGAAGTGTATGACAGCAGGCACTATGTACAGGAGAGGAGTGTGAAGGGTATGACAGTGGGCGCTATGTACAGGAGAGGAGTGTGTAGGGTATGACACTGGGTACTATGTATAGGAGAGAAGTGTGGAGAGTATGACAGTGGGCACTATGTACAGGAGAGGAGTGTGGAGAGTATGACAGTGAGCACTATGTACAGGAGTGGAAGGATATTTAGGGACTGAGTAGTGGTTAAGCGGGTCATACATGGATTGAAATTACGCCAATTATGCAGAGACCAGCCATAGTCAATCTATGTATGGGCTAGCTGGTTTTACACAAGTCAATCTATTAATCAACTTGAGTACAACCAGCCTGTTTTTTTTTTCTTAAAACAATCAGTGCTGCCAGCTATATAGTTAGCAACACTGATCATTGTACGCACTGGCAGAACACAATAACACTGCAGGAGTGATTCCCCCATCCACAGGTCAGCAGGTGAGAGGGTGTGTGGGGACAGGCTGGGGAGAGATACTAGTCAGTGGTTGGGTAGGCACTGGTAGTATCAGAGCCAGATACACACAGGTTACATACGTTACGATCGTTAGAGCGAGAACAATAATTCTAGTACTAGACCTCCTCTGTAACTATAAACATGTAACCAAAAAAAATTGTGCTAACTTAACTAACTAACTGTTTTTTTAATGAATGAAACATTTTTTTCCAAAAAAACATGTTTGAAGAATTGCTGCGCAAATACCGTGCTAGAGCTGCACAATTAATCGTTAAAAAAATCGTGATCTCGATTCAACCCCCCTGACGATCTCCAATGCAGAGTTTGCTGATTCTTTCATATAACAAGTGGAAAGACTTTCAGCTATCAAAAGAAAATATCTGGGCAGTCTGCCAAGTTTTTAACAGGAAACATTGTAACTGACACTTCCTTCTTAGATCAAAGGGATACACTTCTGTGTGTAAAGAAAAAATCTGGGCAGTCTGCGAAGTTTGTAAACAAAATGAAACATTGTAACTAACTAACATTGTAACTAAATTTAACCACTTAAAGTCCAACACTTGTTTCTTAAGTTAGAAAGCAATATTATTTGCTAGAAAATTACTTGGAACCGCCAAACATTATATATATTTTAGCAGAGACTCTAGGGAATACAATGGCTATTGCTGCAATATGTTATGTCACACTGCATTTTCCCACTTCAATGAATAATAAAAACCATAAAAACAAAACAGTGAAGTTAGCCCATTTTTTTGTTTGTTTTGTTTTAATGTGAAAGATGATGTTACGCCGCAACAATCGTGAGAGAATCGTGATCTATCTTCTAAGCAAAAAATTGCAATTCTCATTTTAGCCAGAATCGTGCAGCTCTGTACCCTGCAACATAAAAAGTGCAAAGACCACCATAGAGTAATTTTCTAGCAAAAAACAAATGATGATTTTTACATGTAGTAGAGAAGTGTCAGAATTGGCCTGGGTGGCAAGGGGTTAATTACCATGAGTAATATACAAATAATTATTATAAGCACTGTGATCCTCTCAGTCTGCTGCAGTGTGTCAGCTTGTATTTATATTGGCCGCTCTGAATGTGGCTTCTGACAGGCTGTGCAAGCAGGCCCGTATCTCCGGAACCATAAATGATAGCCGTCCCATATTTTAACCAGTTGTGGGGTAGCTCTTCCCATGCCTACCCCCAATGTGGGGTTTCTGTGACCTCTGGTCATCGAGCTACAACCCCCCAAATTCGATCTTAAAAAAAAAATAAAAAAAAAAATTTTTTTTTTTTTTTTTTGGCAAATGGGCCTATCTTGAGAAATGGGCCTGGAGCTGCAGCTCCATCAGCCCCATTGTTAATCCGGCCCTGCCTTTAACCACATGCTGACCGGGCCATAGCCGAAGGACAGCTGCAGCGTGGTCGACTTATTCTGGGAGGTCGTCCATGGATGTCCTCCCAGAATCTTGCTCCCGCACACCCGAAAATTTCCGTGACCGCCGGGTCTGTACCGATCTGTACAGTGCGAGGGGAGAGATCGTTTGCAGCAGTGCTGTGGGCTGGATCTGTAGTGCCCACAGCGCTGCTCTGTGCCCATTCCAGCACTCAACAATGCGCAGCAATACTCATCCATCCATCCTCTGAAATACTCACCCATCCATCCATCCTCTGAAATACTCATCCATCCTCTGAAATACTCTGCAATACTCATCCATACACAGCTATACTCAGCCATACCCAGCCATCCCACACACACTCAGCCATACCCAGCCATCCCACACACACTCAGCCATACCCAGCTATCCCACACACACTCAGCCATGCCCACCCACACTCAACCATACTCAGACATGCCCACACACACTCAGCCATCCCATCCATACCCAGCCATCCACATTCATGGCTCAACCATCCTCAGCCATCCCCATCCACGGCTCATCCATGCCACATCAGTTTGCATCCATGCCACTACAGTGCCTCAAAGTATAATAGATAGTCAAATTGGACTTGTAATTTATGCTCCAGAATGCCTGCTGGTGCTCCCTGCATGTTGGGCCTCTGTATGTGGCCACACTGTGTAAAAGTCTCACACATGTGGTATCACCATACTCAGGAGGAGTAGCAGAATGTATTTTGGGGTGTAATTTGTGGTATGCATATGATGTGTGTGAGAAATAACTTCATAATATGACAATTTTGTGAAAAAATTAAAAGAAAAAAAAAATCTTAATTTTGCAAAGAATTGTGGGAAAAAATTAAAACTTCAAAAAACTCACAGTGCCTCTTTCTAAATACATTGGAATGTCTACTTTCCAGAAAGGGGTCATTTGGGGGGTATTTGTACTTTCCTGGCATGTTAGGGTCTCAAGAAATGAGATAGGCCTTCAGTACTTCAGGTGTGATACATTTTCAGTGATTGGCACCATAGCTTGTGGACTCTATAGCTTTCACACCGACCAAATATACACCAATTTCGATTATTTTTAACCAAAGATATGTAGCAGTATAAAATTTTAACAGAAACAAAGATTTTTTTTTTTTTTACAGAATTTTCTGTATTTGTTTAGCGGTGATTAAATACCACCAAAAGAAAGCTGTATTTGTGTAAAAAAAAAAAGGCAAAAATGTAATATGGGTACAGTGTTGCCTGAGTAATTGTCATTCAAAGTGTGAGAGCACTGAAAGCTGAAAATGGGTCTGGTTAGGAAGGGGGTTTAAGTGCCCAGTGGTAAGTGGTTAAAATCCTTTTCTTGGAGTACATCACGGGACACAGAGCAGCCATAGTAATTACTATGTGGGTTATGCACCACCTATAGGTAAAACGGAAACATAAAGCTCCATAAAACAAGAAGTCCTCCCCTATATAACCCCTCCTACACAGGAAGTACCTCAGGTTTTGTAGCAAACCAATGAATATCCCAAAAAAGATGTGAGGAACCTCTGTGTTCTGTAATGTACCTAAAGAAAATGATTTTACAGGCAAGCTGTAGGAAAAATCCAATTTTCTTTATCGTTCATCACGGACACAAAGTAGCCATTGTAATTGATATGTGGGATGTCCTAAAGCAGGGGTGCCCAACCAGTGGCCCGGGGGGGGGGGGGGGGGGGGGCCATGGAGTCCTCTGATGTGGTCCGCGTCCTCCTGCTCTGGGATGGAATAGAATACTGTTATTAAAGGTCAGTTTATTACTAAAATCACAGTGTATATATATATGGGCATATCTGTTCTGCAGTGGTTACTCCACATGACTTCATGACCCTGATGAAGTCATGTGACATGACGCCACTAGTAGGGACAGGAATGAAGTCATGTGACATGACGCCACTAGTAGGGACAGGAAGTACCAGACCTCACACACTCTGAAGAGAGAGATATGAGCTCGCTGCTCGTTTTGTTTGGATATTTCTGACATTTTAAATGTGAGTTTTTTATATGTTTTTATATTAAATACCTTTTGAAGCGGAGCTGTACTATGTGCCTTCTTCTCTCTTTGCCAATCTATACCTGCTGAGCATTTAGTGCCAGTATCCGTGGATGTTTAGGTGGAGGCCAAAGAGAGAGGATCAGCATACAATCAAGATCTCAGACTGGGTCGCACGAACTCGCCGTTCGTAGGAGATAGGCCCACTGCTCACGGCCTCCATGTGAGTGCATGTGCATGTGATTGATCGTTTTTTAGACCCTTGCTTCCAGTATTACGCCATATCTTTTTCTTGTTTCTTCCAATATGGTCATTTAATGTGGAGACTACATCTAGCCCTCATCCTGCTGGATCTTTGAGTACACCCTGAGTGGTATCCAGGCTATCCGTGCTATGGCCTTGAGGTGAGCATTCCATACCACTAGAGGTGTGCGCACCGAAGCTTGCTCTTCTCTGAAATATTGGATTTCCTGGTTTCCCATTACTTATTACTCACAGCTATCAAGGACTGCACCTTTAAATATATGCCTTTTGGATGCGAGATTTGTATTTGCACTTGATTTCACTGGATTTTTACCCTTTATTATGTGTTGGGATCACTTACCTTTGGTCTTTAGTACCAATCTTGGACATTTATTTTGATAACTGTACTTCCATGTTTATTTTATTTCCTTATAAGGATTTTGCTGCATAGTGTTAACCTTTTCCAGATCACCCACCTTCACAGTTCAGATTGCACACTGCTTGTAGAGTTCACCCCGCCCATTTGGTGGGACTTATTTGATCACTGTTTAGTTTTTTTTTTTTTTAGTTTTTTATTGTTTATTGTTTTTTGGTTGTTGCCCTATCCCTCCATACCCACACAGCGCAGTTATTATCATTCATTTCAAGCCTGCATGAATGCCCCCATGGAAAGCGGCTTTCTATAGGGCAGTGGTTCTCAACCTGGGGGTCGAATGACGATTTGCCAGGGGTCACTAAATCCTGGGTTGTTACTGAAGCCTGCACCACTCTCCTAACCGCTTTGCAGCCGCCCAGCAGGCCTGTCCCTGGAGCCTGCGGCCACCCACTCACCCTCTTCACAGCCACCCATTCAGTTCATGGCATGGCTGGGGGGCAGAGACTAGAGGTCAGCTGACTGGTAAAGAATGAAGTGGGAGGGGCTGCAGGAGACCCTATCTCCTGATTTCGGCATAAGTGTCACTGCTTCGAGACAACACAAAGTCGGAAACACAGTGAGTAACACTACCTGTGATTATAGTTGCCATTAAACAACAAGAAATATGGCTAGAGAGAGTGATTGGGGAGGGGGGGGGATTAGGATAGAGAGATGAAAGGGAAAGAAAGGAGAACAAAGAGAAACGGTGTTCCATTCTAAAATGTAGCATAATGGGATTTAATACTGTATGTGTGGAAGGAACTCGGGGAGCGTTAAATGTCTGGGGGTTAGGGGCACAAATTCCTTGTCTTGCCTTGGGTGCCGACAACCCATGCTACAAAACAATTTTACTGTTGGGGGTCCCCACAACTTGGGAAATTTTATTAAGGGGTCACGGCACTAGAGGGTTGAGAACCACTGCTATAGGGTTCCTCGCAAGAGGGGAGGAACCAGGAGCTCAAGAGGAGGTTTACGGCCTCTCTGTGCAATTCCTTTCAAAATACTAACATCATAAAACATCTTCTACTACTCTGCCCCCAGCTACACCACCATCCTCATCTCAAATTATCACTCAAACTCTACACTTTACTCTTCCCAAGAACTCTTGATCTCTATATACCACGATACCTTCTCCTATGTTTGCCTCCAGGATATCTCCAGAGCCTCTCCCATCCTTTGGAACTCCTACCCTAATATCCCTGGCTATCTCCTATTCTTTCCATCTTCAGGCAATCTCAGACCAACTGTGGGATGACTAGACATCTTCTGTATGATATACACTGCTCAAAAAAATTAAAGAAACACTTTGAAAACATAGCAGATCTCAACAGGCAAAAAACTCATGCTGGATATCTATACTGATATGGACTGGGTAATGTGTTAGGAATGAAAGGATGGCACATCATTTGATGAAAATGAAAATTATCCACCTACAGAGGGCTGAATTCAAAGACACCCCAAAAATCAAAGTGAAAAACTTATGCAGCAAGCTAGTCCATTTTGCTGAAATTTCATTGCAACAACTTAAAATGGTCCTCAGTAATTTGTATGCCCCCAAGTGCTTGTATGCATGCCTGACAACATCAGGGCATGCTCCTAATGAGATGATGGACGGTGTCCTGGGGTATTTCCTCCCAGATCTGGACCAGAGCATCACTGAGCTCCTGAACAGACTGAGGTGCAACCTGGCGGCACCGGATGGACCGAAACATGGAGGTCGTCTCATTGTTGCCCATCTAGTGCACCTATTGTTAATTTCAATTAACAGCAAAGCAGCTGAAACTGATTAACAACCCCCTCTGTATACACCCCTCCCCCTCTGCTACTTAACTGACCAGATCAATATCCCAGGAGTTCTGATTCAAAAGTGTTCCTTTCATTTTTTTTGAGCAGTGTAGTATGGTTGTTAGAACTATGATATAGGTGTGTATATCCTTGTTCACATCTAATCAGTTTACAGTTTGTTCATGTTTAGTCAGTGCCAGTTTTTTTAATTTTCACTAAGGAGGTCATGTAAATCAAAAACAGTACTGCACTTTGAAAGAAGAATGCCAGTTACATCAATGTGCAATGTATGTACCATAACTGGAAAGAAAAATCTGAAAAAGAGGACTATGAAAAAAAAAAATTACTTGCAATCATGCAAGCAAGAAAAAAAAAAAAAAAAAAACACTGCCTACAGCATTCACGTGAAATTTGATACAGGATGTTTATGTAACTTAAAGCGGAGGTTCACCCGCACATAACACTATTTCCCCCTAGATGGATGCTCGTTTTGTCTAGGGGAATCGGCTAGTTGTTTTAAAATATGATCCGTACTTACCGTTTACGAGATGCATCTTCTCCGCCGCTTGGGGGTATGGGCTGCGGGACTGGGCGTTCCTATTTTGATTGACAGTCTTCCGAGAGGTTTCCGACGGTCGCATCCATCGCGTCACGATTTTCCGAAAGAAGCCGAACGTCGGTGCGCAGGCGCAGTATAGAGCCGCACCGACGTTCAGCTTCTTTCGGCTACTAGTGACGCGATGGATGCGACCGTCGGAAGCCTCTCGGAAGACTGTCAATCAAGAAGTAACGCCCGCTTCCAAGAAGGAAAGACCCATACCCGGAAGCGACGGGGAAGATGCATCTCGAAAACGGGTAAGTACTGCTCATATTTTAAAACAACTAGCCGATTCCCCTAGACAAAACGAGCAGGAATCTAAGGGGAAAATGTAAAAAAATAAATAAATGGGTGAACTCCCGCTTTAAAGGAACACTAAAGGTTCGTTTTTTATTAGATCAATTGATTGCTGTAAGCTAGAGCATTTAAATATCACTTACCTCGTTTTTCCTTTTGACCTCCAAAATTCAGTAATCCAGGTTTGAGAATACCATTTCCTGTCTCTCCTCTTCTTGCTTTCCACCAGCATCTGAGCTGTTTTGCATGGTGGAAAGCAGAATGTGCTCACCCCTTCCCTATGACTACAGCCCTGCGTGAAGATGCTCTCTTATCCCTCACAGGCATGGAGGCTAAGCCTAATGCGAACTGTAGTGATGTAGCAAGAATGAATGCGCACCGCAAACCAGGAAGTCAGTGAGAATAATGATTCAGGAGTGCAGGAGGTGAATACAACAACTCGATTTCAACAGGTATCAAACTAGTTATAATGCAAAACATTACTTTTTACTTTATCAGCTACTGTTAGACTTTAATTTAAGAGGTAAATATTTTTGTCTTTACAACCCCTTTAAGGTCTATTTGTTATAGGTTATACACCATTTTACACTAATGGAAACTAATGCTAGCTCCTGCAGCTGCTTACGCTTTGCTTTTCTCCATGTCCTGATTTGGAGCTTACAGAGGTTTGAGGACTCGCCCATATATACACACACACACACACACACACACAGTGCTGGTTGTCTCTGCAGTCAATCGGAAAGCACCAGGGCTATCACACAGCATTACTGTTAGGGAAAGGAAATTTTATGAATCTGTGTGGACTGGCAACAAAGTCAGCATGTTAGTTTGTCCTGCATAGGCAAAGCACAAGTCCACGTTAAAACCAACAGTTGGCAGCATTCTTCTACAGAATTAAAATACTCTTTTAAACTGATCTGGAATGTATGTTTAATTGCCTTTTCATAGCTTGCCTTACCTGAGGAAGTTTTTGACCTGGCGAGTCCAGCTTTTGGTCCAAGTACTTAAACATTAACACATTGTAGGGGTGGTTTCCTATTGTATTGTGGCATTCATCAAAAATCATTAAGGTAAAGATGGACAGGGAAGACAGCAATCCATCCTCTAAACAATTGACAAGAATCTGAGGGGTCAAAATAATGATGTCACTCTGTTCAATGACCATCCCTATAGGAATATTATCAGCTTGTTCTCCACAGAACCCAGTCACTGAATATCTGAAGAAGAAGAAAAATGACAGCAGTTCAGTTACTAGAAAATAATATCCTTGAAATAAAAAAGCTTCTACTTCTACCACCCTATCCTACGCACCTCAGATAGATATCTATACTTAAAGTGATTGTAAACAATCACCTTGTAAAACAACCTATTCAGTTTAAACATTTGTGTGTAGATATTTAAAAAAAAAACATTATAAATACCTTTATTTTTTTTAAGTTATAACATTTCCACTGTTCTCAGCTGCATAAAAGATGGGGAGGCACACTGAGCTTCCCAGTGAAAGGCTGTGCATGAATGGGGGGGGGGGGGGTCGCAGTGCTCATTGGAGGAGAGCAGGCCGAGTTCCCAGCACCGCCAGGGAACTGACCATAGTGTGTTCACATGCCTAGTGTGGTCAGTTTTTAATATGAAAGCAGAGGGACTGGCAGTAAGCACATATCAGGAATATGCAATTTGGGTTTACAAATGCTTTAACTTTATAGCTGCTTTATTACAGTTTAGACTGCTCCCACTGAAGGTCACAGACCATTGTACAGTAAGTGGCCTTGACCACCTGTCCTCCCCACTACTTACCCTTGTGACAGTGCTGAAAGCTTTTGACTAACCCCTCAGGCTCCAACACTGTATTCTGGGGAGACAAATTACTTGTCACTTTCTTTCCCATGCCTAAAAGTGCTGTAATCGTTTCACAGTGGGAGGGAGGAGGAATGGCAGTACATGGCAAGTACTGGGTTTGGAGATTTTTTTATTTTTATTTGGCAGGTTTGTTTTAAAAGGCGAGAGTGAACCCCACTGTGAATCCCACTGTGTACATTCCATACATGGCAGGTGTATGGAATGTACACAGTGGGGTTCAACAGACCATTAACTAGACCATGAAACACCTGAAGGAAAATTACAACCTAGCCTTAACCCATGTAGTATGGGTGTAGTTCTTTCTTACACCAATCATATGTTCAATACATACCCAGTATCTTCAAAATACTGGTGGAAAATATTTTTCTGTTGCTCATACACTGGCACTTTGGTAGCCATAAACACAACCTTTCCCTTTTGGTTATTTGGCATAGATTTTAGATGGTGATCACAAATCGATAACGCCACAAATGTTTTTCCACATCCTGTATTAATAAAAAAAGTAAATTGTAATTTATTAAGCAACACCATTTCCCTGTCTCCATAATGCATACCGAAACACAAAAACCAAAAAGGTTCAGGAAGGACTGCAAAAACATGACAGTCTTTTTGGAACTTACCCATGGCAAGAAGGAAAGTCAAAACCTAACTAAGCTTAAACCTGCTCCCACCCCCATTCTAAGCCTAATCTATTCACCCAGTAAAAGGAAAGCGGTCCATATTTACATATTCTGAAGGTGATCTGGTCTGGTCACATGATCTCTCCAGCAGCAGCTTCGGTGAAGAGGAGTGGTTTCTCACAATGCCCATAGGTTTACTATGGGGCATCCGTTGTCGGCTTTCCCCCTCTTCACTGAAGCCGGAACGGTGTCCTGATCGGTCCCTGACCGGACAGGAGTGGCTTCAGAATAGGTAAGTATAGATCTCTTTGCTTTTACAGGGTAGTTAGAATAGGCTTAGAATGGGGGTGGGAGCAGGTTTAAGCTTAGTTAGGTTTCTACTTGCCTTCCACTTTAACGTATTACTGTAATCTAATCAGGCTGCATATGTTGTAATAAATAAAAATAAAAAATTACTTTTTATCATCTAATTGCTACACCAAGGGTTAAAAAAAAAAATCATCACTGCTAGCACATAGGAGAGTTGGATGTCTCCTGCACCAGGACATGCCCCCTGAACACTGTTCTAATCAACGCTACTCCTGCTCTCTGAGCGTGGGGGCTTTCGGAGAGCTGGGCTGCGGCTTGTGTCAAATCCAACTCTTCTATTGCTGCCAGCACAGTTTTTTTTTTTACCAAAAGTCAATAATTCAAGATGTTTTAAAAGGGGAATACATTCTTTCCCAAGGTTGCTACCCTTCTACAGATCAAAATTGCACTTCCCTCATACAGGATATCAAGGTTACTAAAAGACTTTAAAGGCTCACAAGTTATTAGTTAATGATCATTTCTAGCAATGCATTGCACAAAGTATAGAATGATGGATGAAAGTTTCTGGAGACCATTTTGGGTTTGTCTCATCCTTTACCTATACCCTGCATTTGCATAATGAATAAACCTGCCATTTCATTGTAATATTTTATCTTTTTTTAATGCTTTTAAAGTCCATCTATTAATTTATTAATAAAATGGAAATAAACAACAAGAAACAAAAAATAATGTTTAGCTGGACTTTAACAAAGGTGCTAATTGTAAAGAATGTGAAAAAGTCACTTGTTAAGCATTGAAACAAGAAAAGCAACATTCTACACTGACATTAGGACAGATTAAGAAACATTAATGATAATGAATAAAGCTGTAAGTCATTTGAAATAATTTTTATAGTATTACAAAAATGTGTTAAGTTGAAGTCAACATTACATTTTGCTTACTACTTCGTCGAATAAACTGACCTGTCGGGGCAGATATAATTGTGTTATTGCCTCTGTATGCAGGTTGAGCCAACTCTTCTTGATATTTTCTAAGCTTCATGGCTTTTATTGATACTGGAGGAGAAACTAAAAACCAAAAACCAAGAAATATACAATTTAATATCTTGAAACATTTATAATTCTACTACCAACATAATAACTTCATAATAATATTGCCATTCAAATAAAATGTATCAGTGTATTTTAAAAAAACACTTCAAGGAAAACATTGGAAGCCTATTTAAGGCCCTTTCTGGGAGTAACATGGGCAAGACCCTTACTGGGAGTAACATGGGCAAGACCCTTTCTGGGAGTAACATGGTGTTTCACATTTCCAGCAAGTCCCAGACTTGCCCTGCAACTAAAGATTTCTCAGCTTGTGGCACAACAAGCTAACTCGCTAGACTGGTAGCATTAAAATCACCAAGCATCTTCTCTCCTGGAAGGTGAAGCAGTGCGCTCAATGTTTTGGTGTAATGCAAATCACCAGCCAATTGCCATTCTGGGCTTCCATTGTGATAAGTCAGCTTTTATAAGGCAGGTAAAGAAGAGGAAAGAATGGGGTTTGGGAGTAGCTGTACTAAGTGAAAATTGGTGGGGCCTATTTGAATCTTGACTACTTTATATGTTAGAAAGATAAAAATGCTTGGTTAATCAATCGCCTCCTGGAGACCACGGGTGCTGGCAGTGCATATAGCAGAAAACAAAAAAGAAAATATTTGGACAGCCGCACTCCTGGAAAAGATTCCTGAATTGTCCTTGAATGGTAAAATGGAATACACTACAATCCACAGCAAAAGGTGAAAACGGGATATACAGCTGACGTTTAGCACTGATACATAGATCCGCGGCGGCGTAACGTATCGTCTTTACGTTACACCGCCGCAAGTTTTCCTCGTAAGTGCTTGATTCACAAAGCACTTGAGTGTAAACTTGCGGCGGAGTAACGTAAAGACGTCCGGCGCAAGCCCGCCTATATCAAATGGGGCAGGGAACAATTAAATTAGGCGCGTTCCCGCACCGAACGTACTGCGCATGCTCCGTTTTGAAATTTCCCGCCGTGCTTTGCGCGAAATGACGTCGCCCTGTTTTGAATGGCGACGTACGTAACGTACTTTCGCATTCCCAGACGACTTACGCAAAAAAAAAAAATTATTGAAATTCGACGCGGGAACGACGGCCATACTTTAACATGGCTCGTCTAAAGTTAAGCCATGAAAAAGCAGGCCTTACTTTGCAACGGGAAAAAACCGACTAGCGACGACGTAACGAACGCACGTACCTTCGTGGATCGCCGTAAAAGCTAATTTGCATACCCGACGCTGGAAAATGACGCGAACTCCACCCAGCGGCGGCCAAAGTATTGCATCCTAAGATCCGACGGTGTAAGTCAATTACACCTGTCGGATCTTAGGGCTATCTATGCGTAACTGATTCTATGAATCAGCCGCATAGATACTCTCAAAGATACGATGGCGTATCAGGAGATACGCCGTCGTATCTCTTTTGTGAATCTGGCCCATAGTGCTTACTTGAGTGGCTGTCCAAATATTTTCTTTTTTGTTTTCTACTTTATATGTTAAAATGAATTCAAATAATTGCATAAAAACTTAAAAATATAAGAACAGGTGCCCAAAAAAAGAGTCTCCTTATAAAACCGGTCTCACGCAGCTTTCAACATGGTCCTGTAACTGAAAACTACAAACATTAGTGTGTATATACTCACTCATTTTAGCAGGTTTTGTAGTGTGCTCACAATCCTGCTCCGGTTCGGGTTCCCCAGGGGCTTAAAATTTTAAGAATGAAGACAATTAATACAAGCCCTTTACTGCTTCTATCTATAGTATCCTAATTACAAATATATGTTTTAACATAGTAAATAATAAGTGAACTATAACAAATGGGACAGACATCAAATAGTTATAATGATTACCAATGGGTTTAATTAAAAGAAAAGTGTGGCCAGAGCTTTTATTGGCCATACTTTTCTTCTGGGTCACAGAAGTGCACTTACTTTTGCTCTGCTGTGACTTAGAATCAGCCCGAAGTGGGCTAAAACCCACTGTCGGCTGAAACCGTAGAGAAGCTCCAGGCTCTGGAAGAAGGCCTAAATGCCTGACCAGCAGCTGGCTCAGGCTCTCAGCCTGCAGCTGAGAGCCTGAGCCAGAAGCTCTTGCCCTATCCTCAGCCTGGCACTTCAGTAAGTGCTGGAGAGGCAGAGAATCGAGTCATTGGTCTCTGCTCAGAGTAGATCAAGCACTAAGATGATCTGCAGTCATGTGATTGCTCAGTTCTTGGGCTTTTACCCAGCGAGAGAGCATGTAGGCAACTTTTTGTGTTTGTTTGTCTTTCCCATACTGCTCTTTAAAAAAAAGCATATTTACTACTGAAATAAAAACGCCAAATTATAGCAATTAATACCTCCAAACAATTTTGGACATGTTTTAGAGAAATTGCTTAAATGTGCATCCTCACAGGGTGACACTGTGGGTGCACTGGTATACATGTGCCAACGTCCCGATATATTTGAAATGGACACTAATTTAAACTAGGAGATTGGACTTTAGATGGCACACAGGTAGTTAATATAGAAATCTAAGGGTTTTTATTATAGAAATCTATATAAAAGTACATTCATAAATAACAATGTAGTAATCATCGATATTTGCCCCCGAAAAGTTAGTGAAAAAGATAATGTTTGGGTCATGCTAAAAAGCAAATAATATGACATAGGCCAATGGGAGTCATAAACAGGTATTAGTACACAAATAAAATACAAAAGAATGGTGTCAAAGAATATAAAAAGTAATAGTGCACCTCTATCAAACTGTCAGAACACCCATCTACTGCTTTTTATGGGTTTACCATGCTTGATAATACACTACATTTATCACAGATGTGGTATAGGATTATTTTGTGATCTCTTGTATGTTATATTAGTGTGTGAATCTCTTATATTATATAATTTCTCAGAAATTAAGGGGACTTTGAACTAGTTACCTGACAGACATTGGTTATCCAGTACAGGCTCTTCAGTGAACTGTATCATCATAAAAGGACTAGCTACTTCCCCTGGGTCATCAGTGGACATTTTCTTCTCATTTTGGCATTCTGAAAGTACAAAGCATGATTTATGCTGAACTTCTAACATGTATGCATGCAAGAAAAAAAAAGAAAGAAGGAAAAAAAATGTTTGTGCCCATACTAATCAATCAACTTTTCAATTAAAGTGGAACTCCAGACACAATTTATTTCATTTTAGTTTTGGATAAAGTGAGGGAAAGTCGAAGCTTTGGCATTTGCCAGCGGAGCACACAAACCCATTGAGAGATCGACCCTCTACTCCTGTTCCAGTGACCATAAATTATAACCTTGTCTTCATCTAATTCTGGTGACAACTTTCACCAGGACATGAAATGTGGGCAAAACTGCCATGAGGGGCACAGGCAGTGCTAAAAAAAAAAAAAAATGTTCCCATGTTTTCCAGGAATAAAAAAATAAATAGCTAAGCTCCAATTTAAATATTCTAACCTGCACTGAAGACTTAAAAGCAGAATGCTGATTCGTTTTTTTACGTGTAGCACTAACCCCCGAAGGAGCTGCTGAATATTTTGGGCGGCATGTTAACTCTATATCTTCGCCATCCAGGGTAGTAGAAGAGAGTTGGAAAAGCTCAATGTCCACACTTTACACTTCTTTTCTAAGATTTATTTGCAGAACTTGGTAATGAAAGAAGAAGTGGTTGAAGGGGTGGTAGGGTAAATAGGTAGGTAGGTTCAGGTGCATAATCTCAGTTCAGAAACACTTTTGCTTCCAGCAAACAGTTCTCATCGCCACTCTAGCCAGAATGGCGCATGGAGTAAAGTCTCTGCCACAGACCTTCCTTTACGATGAGACACTGTCAGGTCACCTGAGGCCAGGTGACAAGTGCACCCCGTAGGGGTCAGGGATGCACCACAGGGAAGTGAACCCTATAGCCGACTACTGCTGGCAGGGAGGAAGCGTAACCCAAGATCACCCAGGGCGCGGAGTCTAAGACCCAGTCTTGTATTCACCAGAGCCTTTGATGGTAAGGATGGTCTTGGCCGCGACTGGGTCCAGGTCGCATCCCCGAGATTCCTCAAGTCACACTCCGCAGGGAGAAAGGGGAAGCAGTCAGCAGGACAAACCGTGGTGATGGGCAAGCCGAGGTCAGGGCAACAGGCAGACAAGGATAACCGTGGAACATGCAAATAGTCAGGGGCACAGGCAGACAGGGAAGTCGGGGACAAGCCAAAACGGTACACGGAAGATGATCGTAGCACTCTGCAAACAGGAACTAGCGATTACACTGCAGACAGAAACTAAGCATAGGAACACTGTTGAACAGCACTGCAGACCTGTAGAGCAACGGTTAATATAGGCTTCCTGGGATGGACTAGGGTGGAGCCATACAGGAAGAGGAAGTGATAAAAAGGGAAACCAGAACAGGGTCAGCCTCTAATGAAGACATGGAGATCAGGTAAGCAGACAGACTTGATGCATATTCATGACAGACACTTTCGGTCCGGAATCCCCTTAACACAGGATTCAGCACCCGGATCTCTCCAGATTCACTTCTGTAGAACTCAGATCTGACAGGCGATCACTATCAAGCCTCTCAGGGTATGGTGCATCCTTCGATGAAGTTTCCAGGCCTCCTCCCGAGAAACCCAGCCTCTTGCATGGTCCTCTCCAGGATAGGTTCTCCCCTAGCTTCCTTCATTAGGGGGCTTCTTTCCTCCAGGACAGACAGCACAGGATCACCTTGAAAGTGCAGACCCCAGTCTGACTACTGGGCCTACTTAGACAGATCACAACCCCGGACCAACGTGGTCCCGGAGCCAGGATTTCAGGGACAACCCACCTCCGACCAGGCGGGCCACAAGGTGGTGGGACGACAGACCGACGATCCCGGTCCAGTGGCGTCTGTTCCTAAGTTACCCCTCCCCAGCATGCACAGCGGGAAGATCACCCCCACTGATTGGCTGCCGAGGGGGACACCCAATGCACCCTGACTCTGCTGCTGCCACCCTTGGCCTGGAGTGGTACTAACACCCCCAGGCGAACATTGGTGGTTACTCCCAGCACAGCCATGGCTGAAACAGAGGCTAAATTTAGTCAAAATTACACATGTCCGAGTCAACTAACACTCAGACCCCCTCTAAATTTAAAGCAGTGCCTGCCCAACAGGAGCAGTCTGCTGCATACGCTACTCAGACATTTCTCTCTTCAGATACTTAAACTACGTAATATCCATCAATATAGTAAAACAGTATTTGTGTCAGTACAGGGAACTATTTCTGCAATTTACTAGCTGAAAGTGCATCCACTCAACACTAATACTGAGTCCTTTATCTAATACACAGTATGTGGAAATTGATCAACTGGCAATGAAAGTACCTTTACTTGAGTGTAAGCGATGAAGAATGGTCTTTGATATAGACAACAGACCTAGATTTGTGGACATGGTGACCTTTGAGCAAATGCATTCAAATTTCAGGGGGTCACAGACACCCCCTAGTTTCCTTGTTAGTAATAGGGTGACAAAACATATAAAGTCATGACATATAGCATATGTCACTTTAAAAGAAGGTGTTTGGGACTGCAATGACAAATTACAGTGACTGGAAAAGCACCAGAAAGGTGGAGACATAACTGGACCCACCCTTGGTAGTTTTTTGTTTCCTGGGATCCACTGTTATTTATTATACATTTGGATATGTGCTACTATATGAAGCAATCCCTATCTATTAGCAAGTGCTGCTGGGTGGAGCATTAAACTATGGAATGTCATTCCCCCTACCATTAACTTAGTGATAGAGTGCAGTAAATCATAGCAACTAATGAGATTTGAATCTATTGTAGACAGAGAAGGAAAACATGATTTTTTTTAATTGGTTGTGCTGGATTCACTATAATGATATAATGGTGCTTTTTGAATATTAAATTCAAGCTTTAAGGATGACCATAGTACATTATGCAATCTTCTTTTTTCTTCAACCACAGGTTGATAGAAATAAAAGTGCTTGATTCCCCCATCTACACAGTCAGTGTGGATTTCTCTCCTGCTGCGCTTCTGTATTGCGACAGTGAGAGTTTTTTTTGCCATCAGAAAAGAATGATCACTGTTGCCGGCTATTTCCAGAGGCAGTGATCGTACAAAAAACAACAACCTGGAAGGCTGGTTGTACTACAGTTGATGGATAGATCGACTTCAATACAACCAGCCTGCCCATAATAGGATTGAAGTAAATCCAGTTCCTGCTGAACCAGCTGAATTTCAATCCATCTGTGGCCGCTTTAACTCCAATATATTGCCTTTTCTGAAAATAGTTTTGAATAAAACTATTCCTGACAGAAACATGGCTGCTGCTAATGTTTAGCTTCCATGCTCAGGCTTCAAGTATGAAGGTAAGGACTATATACTGACTTTTCTAATCTGCACACACTGTATATGTTTCAGTATTTTCAGAAGAAAGTCAGCTTTGTCATCCATTTTGGTCTACAAACTAGTAGAACATTGTACAATTTGGCAGTGGGAAAAGGGAAAAGTGCAGAATGTGTTCTATATTCTAGGATATAGTACAGCAGTTTGTTTTCAAATCACCTGTGTCCCCCTTCCAAAGTTGCAGGACTTCTTCGCATTCATAGTCTTCCAAGACTAGAGTAAACGTCTTTGGCCATTCTTTTTTATCGGATCGGAGAAGGCAGTCAACGAGTTTCTGTGCTCCAGAGGTGGGACCATTCGTTCTTGTTTCCTGATTGCAGAACAAAGAATACATTAATCTTCAAAACCGAAAGACTTAAGGGTGTAAAACATACAGGTTAGGGTTAAAGTAGTTGTAAAGCCTGAAGGTATTTTACCTTCAGTATGCAGCTCCGTCGCAGCCCCCGTTTATTCTTAACTGAACCTGATCCAGTGATGTAAGTGAGTTGAGCTCTGTCATTTCAAAGCCACTGTATCTAATATTTAGGGACTCATTAAAGACAGGAATAGTACCACTGGATTGGCGCAGGGCCAATGTGGTGCCCATATTTAAAAAGGGAACAAAGTCTTTACCAAGTAACTATAGACCTGTTAGTTTAACTTCTATAGTTGGGAAGATACTGGAACGTTTAATAAAAGACCACATGTTCTTGCAGGAAAAAAAACTATTTAAGCAGCAGACAACATGGATTCATGAAAGACAGAAGTTGTCAGACAAACCTGATTTCCTTTTATGAAGAGGTAAGTAAAACCCTGGACAGAGGAGTGGCTGTGGACGTGATATATTTGGATTTTGCAAAAGCGTTCGATACAGTTCCGCACACACGGCTCATGTGTAAGGTAAGGTCTACAGGATTGGATATATCAGTTTGTAAATGGATAGAAAACTGGCTGAAAGACAGAATTCAGAGAGTCGTGGTTAATGATTCTTACTCTGAATGGTCCAATGTTATCAGTGGTGTACCCCAAGGTTCAGTGCTGGGACCCTTACTTTTCAATATATTTATAAATGATGTTGGGTCTGAGATCAAAAGTAACATTTCTGTCTTTGCAGATGACACCAAGCTATGCAGTGGAATAACGTCCTTACAGGATGTCTCCAATTTACAAGCCGACCTCAATGCTCTGTCTGATTGGGCGACTAAGTGGCAGATGAGGTTTAATGTAGATAAATGTAAAGTTATGCACTTGGGGGCTAAGAATATGCATGCATCATACATACTAGGGGGAGTACAACTGGGGGGATCTGTAGTGGAGTAGGATCTGGGGGTTTTAGTTGATCATAAGCTCAATAATGGCATGCAATGCCAAGCTGCGGTTTCCAAAGCGAGCAAAGTCCTTTCTTGTATTAAGAGAGGTATGGACTCCAGAGAGAGAGATATCATTTTGCCCCTGTACAAATCATTAGTAAGACCTCATCTGGAATATGCAGTTCAGTTTTGGGCACCAGTTCTCAAAAAGGATATAGGAGAACTGGAGAAAGTGCAGAGAAGAGCAACCAAACTGATAAGAGGCATGGAGGAGCTCAGCTATGAGGAAAGATTAGAGGAACTACATTTATTCACTCTTGAGAAGAGGAGAATAAGGGGGGATATGATCAACATGTACAAATATATAAGAGGTCCATACAGTGAGCTTGGTGTTGAGTTATTCACTTTACGGTCATCACTGAGGACAAGGGGGCACTCTTTACGTCTAGAGGAAAAGAGATTTCACCTCCAAATACGGAAAGGTTTTTTCACAGTAAGAGCTGTGAAAATGTGGAACAGACTCCCTCCAGAGGTGGTTCTGGCCAGCTCAGTAGATTGTTTTAAGAAAGGTCTGGATTCTTTCCTAAATGTACAGAATATAACTGAGTACTAAGATTTGTAGGTATAGTTGATCCAGGGTAAATCCGATTGCCTGTTGGGTGTATAGGATTTTACTGTGTTTTTTATTTTGTTTTTTTGTTTTTTGTGGTTGAACTGGATGGACTTGTGTCTTTTTTCAACCTGACTAACTATGTAACTATGTAACTATGTAACTATGTACATGAGAGCAGCTGCTGTCCTGGCTCTCTGCTTCCTCGTTGGCTCAGAGACAGCAGTGGGAGCCATTTTCTCACACTGTTGTCAACCACAGCCAGTGTGTCTTATGGAAAGGCAGTGCAGGGCTCGGGAGCGAGCAAGCAGGAGTGCCTCTATAACAAGTGGCTTGGTATCGGGGGAAATCAGCAAGGGGGAAGAGTTTAGAGTGCTAGCAGGGGACCCAAGAAGAGGAGGATCGGGGCTGCTCTGTGCAAAACCTTTATTATTTAAGAAAACAATTAAGCTTTTAGTCTCACTTTAAACCTAAACTCCAGATAAGATCTGTAATGCATACTTAATTTGGTAAATTTTCGAACAATGTAAGTATAATAATCTCATACCTTAGGGACTGCTGGCAATCACTGTAAAAGTCAATGCCACTACTGTACAGTGATCTCCTTGATCTTCTTGGTTCTCCCCTGTTCTGTGCGAGTGACTTTTCAATGAGTACAAGGTGTTCTCTAATTGGACAAGGTGGAGATTGACATGTCACTGCCCCTGACACATTACCAGGAAGATTGTAGTGATCACTGTAGTAGCACCAACTCCTGCAGTTGTGGTCAGTATCCACAGTGGTCCCTCGGGTATAAGATATGCATACAGGAGCGGACTGACAACTCATGGGGCCCCCGGGCAATAGAAGATTATGGGGCCCTTGGGCTTACAGATGGCCACCACGCTAGGAGGCAGTGCAGAGGCAGGGCAGCTAAAATCTCAGGGTTTTCATATCAAAAGCATGTTGGTTTCGGACATATCAGGGACAGATGTAAAAAAAACACAGAATTTTACATACTGTCCCTGGTTTTACTGAGCCTGTCAACCCTGATGGGGCCCCCTAGTGGCATGGGGCCCTCGGGCAGTGCCCGAGTGCCTCAATGGTCAGTCCGCCCCTGTATACATACATACATTGAGCCAAGCTGGACCAATGAAAGTATGCAATTAAGATCAAAGCAGTCTGCCATATATGTGGTGTAATTGGCCCAAAAGGGGTTAGAAAGGGTGGTATGGCATCCTGTTCTGTCAGCAAGAGAGGGATATTTCAACAATTGGGTTACAGACAGCAATAAAAGCACTTTAATTAAAGTGGATGTAAACTCACTCGTCCTTTCTAAACTACTGTCATAGTGTTGATCTATAAGGATATAGATGCCTCTTGCATGTATCCTTACTTGTCAAATGTCCCCCCTTTGTCTGTTATGAGACCTGAAAAACTGCAGATTCTGTGGGTGGGTCTGTTGTTCGAAGCTTGGTGGGTGGAGTCATGATGTCAGTAGTCTCCCCACCCACCTCTACACTCCCCTTGTCAACATGCATTTTCTCCTGTGTATTTCTTACATTGAACTTCTGCTATGATCACTAACATCCAGTCAAAACCCAGAAAGGTCACCACATGACTTCAGCATGCCCAATCATGCTGAGGTGTGGAGCAGCCAATCCTGGGAGAGCTGGAGAAGAAAGGAGAAGGGGATCAGATGTACACAGAATGCCTCTCTCAGGCTCCTTCATGAGATAAGAAAATCACCTGTCACTCACAGCAAGGGGGAAAAACTGAATACTATTTCTCTGTGTGTCAGTTTTTATCTTACTGAAAAAAGATAAGAGGATTGCTCAGAGCTGGATTTACTCTTTGTGGCAAGACTGGACACAGATGACATGAAATCCTATACTGTGACAGTCTTAATTAAAAAAAAAAAATTCTGGTTTACATTCACTTTAACTAGTTGCCGACCAGCCGCCGTATAACAGGTCGGCTCTCCTGCGCGAGATCACGTAGGTATACGTCGCGTGCGTGAACGGCGAGGGGGCGTGCGCACGCCCCCCCCGCCGTTCCCGATGATAAGATTCATTTTAGAACTGATCAATCTCCAGGCCCAGGCCAATAAAATCTGGTCTGGACCTGGTGATCACTCCTAGCCAATGGTTTTCTTCCCCTGTCCCTGTCTCTGTAAGTGTAAACATTGACAGGGGAAGTGATGTTCTCTCCCTACATCTAACATCTAAACGTGAGTTACACAACACTACACTGACACCAGGTCACGTAGGCACACAATTCACCCCCCGATCACCCCCCTAATTAACCCCTTCACTGCCTGTCACTGTGTAACTGCCCAGTACAGCAATAAGATTTTTTTTTGATCGCTGTACTAGTGTCATTAGTGACTAAAATAAGTGTTAGGGTAATTAGTCTTAGGCCCTAATAAGTCTAGGGACCCCCCCTAACCCCCCCCCCCCAATAAAGGTTTAACCCCTTGATTACCCCGTCACCAGTGATCACAGTATAAGTGTCACGGGTGACGCAGTTTAGCTAGTTTATTTTTTATAGTGTCAAGGCAGACGCCATATTTTTCCCAATAAAGGTTTAACCCCCTGATCGCCCGGTGGGTGATCAAAGTTTGGTTTTAGCGCCAGATAGAGTCTGCGTCGCCCCAGGCAGCGTCAGATTAGTGCCAATAGCGCTAACACCCACGCACGCACCATACGCCTCCCTTAGTGGTATAGTACCTGAATGGATCGATACCTGTTCTGATCAGATCTATACTAGCGTCCCCTGCAGTTTAGGGTTCCCAAAAACGCATTGTTAGGGGGGTCAGCCCAGATACCTGCTAGCACCTGCGTTTAGCCCCTTCGCCCAGCCCACCCAAGTGCAGTATCGATCGATCACTGTCACAAAACACAATAACACATAACTGCAGCTTTCGCCGAGTCAGGCCTGATCTCTGCGATCGATACGTTTTTTGGTAGCGTTTGACTCAGTCGCTGACAGTCAGGTGCTTTTTTACCTTTGAAACTTACTAGTGTACCCCTAAATTTAGAGCCCAAAATGGCAAATCGAAGGTACAGTAGTGAAGAGGCCTACACGTTTCTGAGCATGACAGATAGTGAGGAGGAGGTCACGCATCTGTCAGATTCTGGCTCAGAATACGATCCTGTAGATGACAGTGGCTCCCTAACAGATAGCTCTGACGACAGAGTTGTTGTCCCTGCTAGGGTTAAGCGTACCAGACCCGATCTTCTGCTGTCGCTGAGGTGCAAGAACCGCAGGGCTCTCGTATGGAGCAGAGAAGTACTAGCGCTGCTATTCCTTCTGGTGAACTGGCAAGAATCATCGGCCTAGTACATCCTGGTCATATATCCAGCACTGCAGTAACACTTGGTGACGTGGCGAGTCCCATAAGTGCAGTTCAAGCTGGCGAGGTGGCAAGCTGCCACCAAGAAGAAGACAAAGGCAGGCCCGTCGTGCCCACAGTGCCCTTCCTGCTGCATTTGCCAATCCCGATTGGGTACCCACCACTTCTGCAGCACCCATACTTCCCCCATTCACTGGCCAACCCGGGAATTCAGGTGGAAACAGTTGATTTTACGTCACTTGATTTTTATTCGCTGTTTTTCACCGAAGATCTTTATAGATCTATTGTGGACCAAAGCAATTTGTATGCTGGTCAATACATCACCACTAATCCCCAGCTGTCCCTTGCCAGAGATTGGAAACCAATTACGGTTTCCGAATTTAAGATCTTTCTGGGCCTATCCCTCCTCATGGGCATTACTAAAAAGAGTGAGCTGCGGTTATATTGGTCCACTCACCCAATTCACTATATGCCCATTTTCTCTGCCTCCATGGCCAGGACACGATACGAGCAAATCTTGTGGTTCATGCATTTCAGTGACAATGAACTCTGTCGTCCTCAGGGAGACCCTGGATACGATCGGCTCTACAAAATTCGGCCCCTCGTAAACCACTTCAACGAACGTTTTGCAGCCTTGTATAATCCCCATCAAGTTGTCTGCGTTGATGAGTCCCTGATTAAGTTTTCTGGCCGCTTGTCTTTCAAGCAGTACCTTCCCAGCAAGCGTGCCAGATACGGGGTCAAGATGTATAAGCTCTGTGACAGGGCAACAGGCTATACATCTAGCTTTATGGTTTACGAGGGAAAAGATAGCCACGTAGAGCCGGAGAACTGCCCAGATTACATAGGGAGCGCTGGTAAGATAGTGTGGGAATTGGTGTCACCCTTATTCGGAAAGGGGTACCACTTGTACACAGACAATTATTACACAAGCGTGCCACTTTTTAGTCACCTTTTTATTATGGAATTGGCGCATGTGGCACCGTGTGACCTAATCGCCGGGGCTTCCCCCAATGGCTTGTAGAATCCTGTCTTAGTCGGGGGAAGAGAGCCTGCTTACAGTGTAATAATTTGTTAGCAGTGAAGTGGAGGGATTCAAGGAATGTTTTCGTTCTGTCCTCGCTTCACGCAGACACGGCAGTCCAAATTCCTACGGCGGCTGGTGTTGTGGAGAAACCCCTCTGTATCCACGAGTACAACCTTAACATGGGAGGGGTGGACCTCAATGACCAGTTGTTGGCGCCGTACCTAATTGCCCGTAAGGCCAGATGCTGGTACAAAAAAGTGTCTTTATTTGTTTCAATTGGCTTTGCTGAACGCTCATGTGGTATACAGAGCTTCAGGACGGACTGGATCCTTCCTAAAATTCCAGGAAGAGATCGTTGCAGCCCTTCTGTTTCCAGACGGTGCTGTGCCCCACCTTCCCAACGCAAATGCAGTGAGCCGGCTGTATGAGAGGCATTTTCCTTTTGTCCTCCCTGGTACCCCTGCCCAAAGAACCCCCCATAGAAGATGTCGTGTCTGCAGCAAGCGCGGATTTAGGCGTGACACTCGCTTTTATTGTCCCTCCTGTCATGACCAACCTGGTGTCTGCATTGGTGAATGTTTCAAACGCTACCACACACTAGTTGAGTTTTAGCGCAGGGTACAGCATCACACAGTCCTAGGCACACTAACACAGGGTCTCAGAAGATGTGAGGGCCATCACATTTTGAGAGACCATAATCTGCAACGTTCAGTTTACAGTTTTTATATAAGTGAAAAAGGTGGATTTTTTTTAAAAAAACTCACAAAAAAATATATAAAATAAAAAATCCAAAAATAGTTGTGGTTGTATTTTTCTCCTCTCTCTTTATTGTTCTCTCTTATGTTTACTCTCTACTGTCCACTCACTATTGTTCTATATCTATTGTTCTCTCTATTTTTACTATGTTTTATTGTATTTGCTTTGCAGGTATGGTATGTTATACTGTAATGTTTGTTTTATTGTTAACCATCATTTGCTTAGCAGGTACGCTATTCAGTTGCAGCGCGGATTTATTTAGCGTGACAGCAACAGCGTTTGCTCCCACGATACATAAAGCCGTGACTCCAACGCTGTAGGAGGTGATTTCACCCCCACAGTTAAAAAAAAAAGAGCATAATGCCGAAGCATGGGGGCATTAGGGGCGGAGGAGCGATTTTGCTCCTAATGCCGCGTACATACGGTCGAAATTCCGACGGAGGCTTGCCCGTGGAAAAGTTTGACCGTGTGTACGCAGTATAACTTTTTTTGCGGGAGGATGCCCCCATGCTTCGGCATATATATTTTTTAGGCACAGGTTGTGTTAAAAAATGTTTTATTTTTTACTGGTTTTTTTTGGGGTATTTGCTTTGCAGGTATGGTATGGTCTTACTGTTAAAATGTAATGTTACTTTGTTTTACTGTTAACCATCATTTGCTTAGCAGGTACGCCATTCAGTTGCAGCATGGATTTATTTAGCATGACAGCAACAGCGTTTGCTCCCACGATACATAAAGCCGCGACTCCAACACTGTAGGAGGTGATTTCACCACCACAGTTAAAAAAAGAGCATATATGCCGAAGCATGGGGGCATTAGGGGCGGAGGAGCGATTTTGCTCCTAATGCCGCGTACATACGGTCGAAATTCCGACGGAAGCTTGCCCATGGAAAAGTCCGACCGTGTGTATGCGCCATAACTTTTTATGCCGCGTACATACGGTCAAAATTCCGACAGGGGCTTGCCAGTGGAAAAGTTCGACTGTGTGTGAGTGGCATAACTTTTTTGCGGGAGGATGCCCCCATGCTTCGGCATATATAAATGGTGCATGTATGCCCATCATTAGAAGTGGGTGGATGAAGGGAGGTATTCTAATGGTGGGCATACCCACCGATCAATCTCTTTTTTTCGTTCAGCCAACAGGCTGCATGAAAAAAAAGATTACAATACATGTCCAACAAGAACCATCAACGTATGGTATGTTTCTGGACTTTTAATGGTTATACCAGAATGATGCCTGCAGGTTTTGGTATCATCTTGGTATCATTCTTTTCAGCCAGCGGTCGGCTTTCATGTAAAAGCAATCCTAGCGGCTAATTAGCCTCTAGACTGCCTTTACAAGCAGTGGGAGGGAATGTCCCCCCCCCCCGGATATAAACAGCGCCATTGGGAAAGTGGGAAAACATTTTATCACACCGATCTTGGTGTAGTCAGATACTTTGAGGGCAGAGGGGAGATCTAGGGTTTAATAGACCCCAATTTTTTCAAAAAAGAGTACCTGTCACCAACTATTGCTATCATAGGGGATATTTACATGCCCTAAGGAAAAAATAAAAATTATAAAAAAAGGAAGAAACAGTTTAAAATAAAATAAAAAAAAGCAAAATAAATAATTATAATAATTTAAAAAAAACACCCCTGTCCCCTTCTTGCTCTCGCGCAAAGGCAAACGCAAGCGTCAGTCTGGCGTCATATGTAAACAGCAATTGTACCATGCATGTGAGGTATCACCGCGAAGGTCAGATCGAGGGCAGTAATTTTAAAAGTATACCTACTCTGTAAATCTTATGTGGTAACCTGTAGAGGCTTTTAAAGGCTTTAAAAAATGTATGTGGTTTGTCGCCACTGCGCATTTGTGCGCAATTTTAAAGCATGTCGTGTTTGGTATCTATGTACTTGGCCTAAGATCATCTTTTTTATTTCATCAAACATTTGGGCAATATAGTGTGTTTTAGTGCATTAAACTAAAAAAAAATATGTATTTTTGCCTATAAAAATGCGTTTGAAAAATCGCTGCGCAAATACTACGTGGAAAAAAAATGCAGCACCCACCATTTTAATCTGTAGGGCCTTTGCTTTAAAATAATATATAATGTTTGGGGGTTCAATGGAATTTTCTTGCAAAAAAAATATGTCTTCATGTAAACAAAAAGTGTCAGAAAGGGCTTTGTCTTCAAGTGGTTAGAAGAGTGGGTGATGTGTGATATAAGCTTCTAAATGTTATGCATAAAATGCCAGGACAATTCAAAACCCCCCCAAATGACCCCATTTTGGAAAGTAGACACCCCAAGCTATTTGCTGAGAGGCATGTCGAGTCCATGGAATATTTTATATTTTGACACAAAATGCGGGAAATATTTTTTTTTTCTTTTGCACAAAGTTGTCACTAAATTATATATTGCTCAAACATGTCATGGGCATATGTGGAATTACACCCCATAATACATTCTGTTACTCCTCCTGAGTACGGGGATACCACATGTGTGAGACTTTTTGGGAGCCTAGCCGCGTACGGGACCCCGAAAACCAAGCACCGCCTTCAGGCTTTCTAAGGGTGTACATTTTTGATTTCACTCCTCACTGCCTATCACAGTTTCAGAGGTCATGGAATGCCCAGATGGCACAAAACCCCCCCAAATTACCCCATTTTGGAAAGTAAACACCCCAACCTATTTGCTGAGAGGTATGGTGAGTATTTTGCAGATCTTGCTTTTTGTCACAAAGATTTGAAAAAAAAAAATATATATTTTTTCATTTTCAAAAATAAATGAGCGCTGCAAAATACTCACCATGCCTCTCAGAAAATAGCTTGGGGTGTCTACTTTCCAAAATGGGGTCATTTGGGGGGGGGGGGGGGTTGTGCCATCCATGGCCTCTGAAACTGTGATAGGTAGTGATAGGCAGTGAGGAGCGAAATCAAAAATTTACACCCTTAGAAAGTCTGAAGGCGGTGCTTGGTTTTCGGGGTCCCGTACGCGGCTAGGCTCCCAAAAAGTCCCACACATGTGGTATCCCCGTACTCAGGAGAAGCAGCAGAATGTATTTTGGGGTGCAATTCCACATATAACCATGGCATGTGTGAGCAATATATAATTTACTTACAACTTTTTGTAATTTTTTTTTTGTCATTATTCAATCACTTGGTACAAAAAAATGTAATATTCAGTGGGCTCAACATGCCCCTCAGCAATTTTCTTGGGGTGTCTACTTTCCAAAATTGGGTCATTTGGGGGGGTTGTACTGCCCTGCCATTTTAGCACCTCAAGAAATGAGATATCAGTCTTAAACTAAAAGAAAATGTACCCTAGTTTGTAGACGCTATAACTTTTGCGCAAACTAATAAATATACGCTTATTGACATTTTTTTTACTAAAGACATGTGGCTGAATACATTTTGGCCTAAATGTATGACTAAAATTGAATTTGTTCGATTTTTCTTATAACAAAAAGAAAGAAAATATCTATTTTTTTTTTTTTTTAATTTCGGTCTTTTTCCATTTATATCGCAAAAATTAAAAATCGCAGAGGCAATCAAATACCATCAAAAGAAAGCTCTATTTGTGGGAAAAAAAGGACGCAAATTTTGTTTGGGTAAAACATTGCATGACTGCGCAATTACCAGTTAAAGCGGCGCAGTGCCAAATTGTAAAAACACCTCTGGTCTTTAGGCTGACAAATGGTCCGGGGCTAAAGTGGTTAATAGTAAGGAGGCATACTGTAGAAACATTGGTAGGCTTTCTTTGCTGCCTGTGTGCCCTTTGTAGAGATTTCTCCCATTTTCCTGTTCCAGTGACACACCAGCCATTAAAGAAGTCCTACCAAACAAAACACAAACAGCAATACAAACCTACAAGGTAAAAGAAAAAAGGTTTGGCTGAAATTCCACATTTAATGTTGCCAAAGCATACCTGCAAAATCTCCTCAACTTCCCTTTTGATGAGACAGACAGCCAGGTCAGGAACTACTTCTTTAGGATCAATGTTACATGTTACAGTTGCTCTGATAACATTAAGGCGTTGTTTGTGTTCATCTAGACTTTCAATGTCTGCGAAGTCTGTATCTGCAAGTGCTCGAGATAGTCCTTCATATTCTTCAATGGACAAAAAAAAAAAAGATTGAAAACCTTAACAGAAGTGGAATAAGTAACCAAAGCCACACTTGAGTCAAACAATACAAGCCAGGGATAAATAATGACTTTCTCTGTGTTGTCTTCTACATGGCACTGTTTACTGCCTAATACTGTTGGTCCACATGCATACTTTATTGTCCAGTGGCTCTTTGGAAGCGTCTCTTAAAATACCTGTAGCTAAACATTTGCCGTTCAGTAGGTATGCTTTTTGAAAGCTGTATATATTGAAACGTATTAGCCTTTGGATGTGGTACCTGTATTAGCTTCATTTGTCTGTCTTTTTTGCTTTATTTTGAACTGGTGATCCTGCCAATAAAACACTTCCTGTATTGGGGCTCGTTCACACATGTGGATATTGTTACAGCCCTTTCTGAAATATAGCCTCCACAGATCACCTTTTAGAATGGGTTTGTTTTTTGTTTTTACCCTCAAAAGACCAACCTACAAAATAGAGTAAATAAGGAAAATCCCGCATTATTGCCACTGGATGGAGTTGATGATCATAAGAAATAAATACTTATTTACTATGATTGTCAGCGCCATCTAGTGGCCATAATGCTGGATTTTCTCGATTCACTTTATTCTTTATGAATGATAAACATTTGACCCGGAGAGAGCCTAATGATATTCGTTTTTACCCCCCCATTCACTAAAGCTTGTTTTTGTTCTACCCTTCACCTCAAATTGCAGTCAAACTGGCTCTGTGACTCTTGCCAAAAGAAAGCTAAACAAGCACAATGATGTATTTCTAACCTTGACCTTAGGTTCTCTTGTTTTTTGTAATCTGTAATATTTATGTAGTAACTTACTCCTATGAAGTTTATTTGTAAAAAAAAAAAAATCAGAGGTATTTATTCTGTGAAACTGCATGTATATTTGCTCTTTCAGGGAGAACTTTCATTGGAAATAAAAACTTATTTAGAATGATCATATGCTCCATCTAGTGGCCATAATGCAATCTTTTCCTGATTCACTCTATTCTGTATGAACAAAAAACATTCAGACAGAAGGAAAAAAAAGCTTAACTATATTTTGATTTTGCTCCATTCACACAAAACGGATGTACATACAGTTTTGCAGAACAAATGTCTCTGTGTTTTTATATATATATATATATATATATATATATATATATATATATATATATATATATATAATCCTTGGTGTGGAATACTACATAAATACATTGCAAAGGAATGATTGTATAATATTTTTATGTTGCAAAAAATAATAAGAATAAAAAAAAAAAAAAGTGATAACTTAACTTGACTACCCGATTACATACTGGACCATGCCAAATATTGGCAAAAAAAAATAATGAAAAAAATGCTCAACCTTTTACAAGGGGGTGTATTTATAAAATAAATAGCAGAGCTATCTGCCTCCTTAAACTGCATGTACAGTCCTTTTGTGCGAATACGTGTAAAAAAAATGTATAAGCTATTTTGTCGCCATGTCGAATGTTATTCTTCATATGGAATAGAATGAATCCGGAAAATACTGCATTATCGTGACTGAATGGAGCTGATGACAGTAGGAAATAAAAACATATTCTTCAGCACCATCTAGTGGAAATAATGTGATATACCAAGCATGTATTATTTCACATTATGCATAAAAGTAACATAAAAGTCTGATTACTGAAATCAACACAAAAAAAACACTATTTTTTTTATAAGAGGAATCTTTTGGTACTCAACCTGTTCCCACTCGCCCCAGTGTCTCTTTAAACAGTTCTGGATGCTGGGGGGGATTAGCCAATCATGTGACCGCTGTGATTGCTTGGCATAGTGGTCACATCGTTGGAAACTGGTCACAGGATTGGAAGCAGCTATTGATCATTAGTGGGGTCCAACAGCTGTCTTTTACAGTTCGGTCTCTGTGCTGGAAGCGTGCACCACAGGGACATTGGCCGCCCAGCGACACATATGTGGGTATTAAAGCTAGGGTTGCACCAATACCATTTTTTACTGACTCTGTCCATTCAGAAAAGGTAAATGACAGATTTATTGCCTCCTACCTCTGCTATCCATCCTGACAGATCTGACAGACAGAAGGACACGGAGGGGAACCAGAAGTGGACACGGGGGACAGTCAGGGACGATCGATGCATCGGTAGGGACAGTTACAAGCACCGATCTCCCTGTATAGATTTCAATAAAGCAGCTGTAAGCCACGGGAGGGACAGGAGGAGAAGCAGCTGTCAGCTGCTTTGTTGAAATCTATACAGGGAGATTGTGCTTGTAACTGCCCCCACAACCGCACCGATTATCCCCGACTGCTCTGGTATCGGATTAAACATCAGAGCATTTGCACATGCAAATGCTCAGTATCGGCGCACCCCAATTAAAGCCTACCCTTTTGCTGGAGGAAATATGTGCAAGATGGTTGTAAAGGGGACAGGTCATAGACGATAACCCTCCATCTATGCAAACAATAACAATTTCATACAGAGCTTTTTTTCTCAGAAAATAGGTGCAGGAACTCAACCACGACCTCGTTCAGATTTTACAAACAGTAGAAGTGTCTTAACCACTTCCCGACCTCCGCATGTAAATGTACGTCCACAATATGGCACGTACAGGCACATGGGCGTTAATGTACGTCCTTGCCTATTAGCGGGTGGGGGGTCCGATCGGGACCCCCCCCCCCGCTACATGCGGAGGTCGGGTCCGCTCGGGGAGCGATCAGGGACCACGGCGCGGCTATTTGTTTATAGCCGCTCCGTCGCGATCGCTCCCCGGAGCTGAAGAACGGGGAGAGCCGTATGTAAACACGGCTTCCCCGTGCTTCACTGTGGCGGCGCATCGATCGTGTCATCCCCTTTATAGGGGAGACACAATCGATGACGTCAGTCCTACAGCCACACCCCCCCTACAGTTGTAAACACATACTAGGTGCACCCTAACTCCTACAGCGCCATCTGTGGTTAACTCCCAAACTGAAACTGTCATTTTCACAATAAAGAATGCAATTTAAATGCATTTTTTGCTGTGAAAATGACAATGGTCCCAAAAATGTTGCAAAATTGTCCGAAGTGTCCGCCATAATGTCGCAGTCACGAAAAAAATTGCTGATTGCCGCCATTAGTAGTAAAAAAATTTTTTTTATAAAAATGCAATAAAACTATCCCCTATTTTGTAAACGCTATAAATTTTGCGCAAACCAATCGATAAACGCTTATTGCGATTTTTTTTACTAAAAATAGGTAGAAGAATACGTATCGGCCTAAACTGAGGGAAAAAAAAGTTTTTATACAGGCATACCCCACTTTTAAGTACACAATGGGACCAGAGCATGTATGTAAAACGAAAATGTACACCTTTTTTCACTTCTAGGGTGTAGTGGGGGGTCAGGGGGTGTAATGGGGGTGTTAGGAGCTGTAGTTGAGGTCTCAGGGGCTGTAGTGGAGGTGTCAGGGGCACACTGGAACAGGGCGGGCTATGCTCTCTGAGCTTCAGTTCCTTCTACCGCGGCTGCAAAATGTCTGTACAGTACTTGTAAGGCACTTACGGGTATGTCCTTACTCGCGAGTGTATGTAAAGTGAGTGTACTTAAAGCGGGGTATGCCTGTATATGTTTTTGGGGGATATTTATTATAGCAAAAAGTAAAAAATATTGAATTTTTTTCAAAATTGTCGCTCTATTTTTGTTTATAGCGCAAAAACTAAAAACCGCAGATGTGATCAAATACCACCAAAAGAAAGCTCTATTTGTGGGGAAAAAAGGACGCCAATTTTGTTTGGGAGCCACGTCGCACGACCGCGCAATTGTCTGTTAAAGCGACGCAGTCCCGAACTGTAAAAACACCTTGGGTCTTTAGGCTGCATATTGGTCCGGGGCTTAAGTGGTTAAAGGGGCATTAAATACCAGGATTGCATTACATACAGAGTGCAGGGTTCAGGGGGTTACATACAGAGTGCAGAGCTGTTGCTTGTAAACACAGAAACCAGACTTCTGTGTTTACAAGTGATTGTGGTGAGCAGGCACCAAAGGGTCTGAGCCAGAGGTGGTGGAACTGAGTTCCCCCAAGTTCCCCCTGAAAAAAAGCCCTGATTTCATATATTTGAACCATTACACAAATTTTTCCTTCTTTTCTCCAAATGGTAATTAATTTTTAACACGATGGAACACTAGATTGTTATTGTTACAGCTATTTAAAGCGGGGGTTCACCTAAAAAAATTTTTTTTAAAAGCCAGCAGCTACAAATACAGCAGCTGCTGGCTTTTAAAAAATTAACACTTACCTGTCCAAGTCGCCAGCGACATCGGCAACCGAAGCCGAGCGTTAGCTCGGGTCTCGGCTTCCCCCACCGCCATCCTCAGTAAGGGAATCGGGAAGTGAAGCACTGCGGCTTCACTGCCCGGTTCCCTACTGCGCATGTGCAAGTCACGCTGTGCAGTTCCCAGTGGTCCCTGCTGTGTTCTGGGAGCCCAGTGTTTCCCAGAACACAACGGGGGGGGGGGGGGGGGGGTGACGCGGAGGGGCTGGACTCCCGCAGGAGTCTATACCCAGAAGTGGTGCAAATACCTGTTTTATACAGGTATCTGCACCCCCTCCCCTCTGAAAGGTGTCAAATGTGACAACGGAGGGTTTCTGAAAAGCGGAGGTTCACTTTTGGATGAACCTCCACTTTAAATAGTAAAAAGGCTTAATTTAAATCATAATTTTTAAAGAGCAAACTGTTATCTCTGTCCTGCACCGGCTCCACCTCTGACCCGCTGTTGACTCACCGACAGTCCCATTAAAGTCACTTTAATGGGACGGCTGCTGATGCAGCAGTGACACAACAAGATGAGGCACGTAGTAGCAGCAGGTGAGTGGATGCCCCCAAACAGGCATGATGGATCTGAAATGAAAAGCGCTCTTTAAATGTAAGGACTCATTCTTGCTGATAGTTGGAATATTTAATGTTTGCAAACAAAATTAAGGTTTCCTATTTAGAATAATAAGCTGTCAGGTTAGTAAAACAGCCATATAAGAAAAGATTCAATCATACAGTTTGTAGTGTACATAGATCAAAACAATGGGATAAAGGAATATTCCTGAACTTTGTTTTATCTCACGGTTACCCAGAAATTGTGTGAATGCATCAATGCAGTGCATGTTATCTCAGCTTACAAAGCTTGGATTCATTGAATGAGTTTACCAAAAATGTAAATATTGCAGAATATACAGCCTCATGCTACATAACTAAGCTCTATTTAATGCTGAATAAACTAAATGATTAATGCATCTTAAATATAAAACTATCCATACTCCAAAAGCATTTTAGTAAAATAAATTTGATTTAAATAAATAAAAAAAAATCTGTTTTTATTTTTATTTTTTTTATTTTTAGTCACCCTGATTTTAATCTTGCATTTTTGCAATGGATATATGTCTGCCCTATCAGCTTGGACCTACAAAGCAACCCCGACATTAGGCGCACAATTACAATGCTGTATAACAAACCTGCAGCACGTAGACCATCTATAAGTCCTTGATACCATCCTTCAGCTTCCAGGTCCAGCAGTTCATCTACAAATAATTTTGCAGCTGCAGTTGGTCCTTTTGCCTCCTCAGCCTTAATCTGGTCTATTATACCTTCCAGGAAATAAAACAAAGAACAAAAAATGACACTTAATGTAGACTAACATTACTTTGAATACGTTACTATACGAGTGTAAGAGCCCATTCACACCTAGGCGTTTTGTCGCCTGTAGTGTGACGCCGCTGCCGCCCCGACACGCCAGAGGGATGATTTAACATTGCCCTCTATGGAGATGGTTCACATCTCCACGCCTGCCGCCTGCCGCCTGAAAAAAAGTCCCGGACCTTTTTTTCAGGCGGCTTTCGGCGTTCGGCATAGGAAATGGGAACCATCTCCATAGGGGGACAATCTAGGGGCACATCTAGGCGGACAATCGCGGCGTTTTGTCGCCGCAAATCGTGGTACAAAACGCCGATATTTGTCGGCGCAATTCGCGGGACAAAACGCCGCGATTTTGTCCGCCTAGATGTGAATGCAGCCAAATACAGAAATAAGAGTGTCGTGGACATTTTATGAAGATGTATTTAATACGTATTGTCATAGTGTCACCCGGTGTTACGTCACCGCGTTGGACGCGATCTGATTTTTAACCGATGGTGTGTAGGCAAGACTGATGAAAGTCAGCTTCATCGGATATCTGATGAAAAAATCCATCGGATTAGATTCCATCAGATATCCGTGTGTAGAGGGCTTTAGACTGCGTGGTTCCTTTCCGCCCAGTACAATCACATCAGTTCCTGCCCTCAAGATGCTTACAATCTACAGTCCCTATCTCACATGCAGCATACCTACCAACATGTCTTTGGAGTGTGGGAGGAAAACCATGCAAACACAAGGTGGGGATGGAGGTGGCGGGAAACATGCAAACTCTATACACACTCTAGACACAAGTGTCCTGGATGGGAATCAAACCCAGGACACAATGGTAGATGTGATAACCACTGTGCTGCCTGCTATGGCAAAAAACTGACATTTCTACATAGTGTTTGGCCTTGCTTCTTCGTGCCCCACATTCCTCTTGGTCCATTATTATAATTTGCCACACTTCTTGGCCAATAGGAATGTGTGTAAGAAGTGAGAGGGCAAGCTCTGTCACTACCACAAAGTTGTTTCCGATATTCTATAAAAAAAACACAAAGAAACTCACTTTCCGACATCCAGGATCCCATAAAGTCCAGGACATAGGAGGGTCGAATTATATTTATAATGTATTTTCTGTAGAGCTTCAGGCTTTCCTTCACCTCTGCACCCATTCTTCTTTAATCACAATACTGTCCGCCTTTCTAGAATTATGATAGAAATAAATGAGAAGCTTTGGTTAAAAAACAGATAGCAGAAACACTGTGTACACTCTCCCTCCTGATTGGAACCCCTGATCATCTAAAGGGCTGGTTCACATGGGTGGCCAAGGGGTGGTAAAAGCAGGCAATTGAGCTACAGTTTTACCACTCACCCAAACAAGGACAATTAGCTACTTAGAGCTGTACGCATTCCAAAGCCGTGATGCTTTGCTTTATGGCAACAATTAAAGGGTCACTAAAGGAAAAACATTTTTTTTGCTGAAATGACTGTTTATTGGGTATAGAGACATAAAAGTTAACTGATTCCTTTTAAAAATGATTAAAAATTGAATTTAAAGCGGGGGTTCACCCTTAGAGGGCACGTTTTCCCCTTAGGCCCCGTACACACGACAGAGTTTCTCGGCAGAATTCACCGAGAAACTCGGTCAAAACCCGGATTCTGCCGAGAAACTCTGTCGTCTGTACAGTTTTGGCTCGATGGAGCCGCCGAGGAGCTCGTCGAGAAAATAGAGAACATGTTCTCTATTTTCTCGTTGTTCAATGGGAGAAGACGGCCCGCCGAGCTCCTCGGCGGCTTCATCCCAGAACTCGACGAGGAACTCGACGCGCCAAGCACGTCGAGTTCCTCGCCCGTGTGTACGGGGCCTTAGATTCCTGCTCGTTTTCTCTAGGGGAATCGGCTATTTGTTTTTAAATATGTGCAGTACTTACCCGTTTACGAGATGCATCCTCTCCGTCGCTTCCGGGTATGGGCTGCGGGAATGGGCGTTCCTTCTTGATTGACAGTCTTCCGAGAGGCTTCCGACGGTCGCATCCATCGCGTCACGATTTTCCGAAAGAAGCCGAACGTCGGTGCGCAGGCGCAGTATAGAGCCGCACCGACGTTCGGCTTCTTTCGGCTACGAGTGACGCGATGGATGCGACCGTCGGAAGCCTCTCGGAAGACTGTCAATCAAGAAGGAACGCCCGCTCCCGAAGACCCATACCCGGAAGCGACGGAAGAAGATGCATCTCGAAAACGGGTAAGTACTGCTCATATTTTAATACAAATAGCCGATTCCCCTAGACCGAACAAGCAGGGATCTAAGGGGAGAAAAAAAAAAATTTAATAAATGGGTGAACTCCCGCTTTAATCTATCATATAATGTGCCTATAGTTTCACTTTGGTTTTAAATGTACATACATGAAGTTCCGGGTGAGAGGTGAGTCGGGAAGACTCACAGAACAAAAACAAACAAATCCAGGGCAGTGTTTTGTTTTTAAAATGAATCTGAGGAGTTTTAGACACACAGTAATGACAGCAGACCATCTCCCAGTACGATGGTTATAAGGAAACAGGTAACCAGGAAGTGTGGAGATCACAGCAGAATTACAGCCACTTCAAAGCAAAAACGAACAATGAGGACATGAAACCAGTACTGCAGTAAGGTAAAGGAAGCTATTTAGCTAAAAAAAAAAAATTCCTTTAGTGACCCTTTAAACTCCTCTGTCTCGTTCGGCAGGCAGTACTGCTCCTGCAGTGAATGGGGCTGTGTCGCAACAGCCCTGCATACACAGGCTTCAATACTTTTCATGTCCCTGACAAGCATGCATATTAGAATGTCAAATTTGCATATTTCCACTGATTTACAAATAATTTACAATGAAGAAAGCCTAGGAGCTCACATTATCAAAAATAATAAAATAATAAATAAATAAATAATTTATAAATAATAAAATAATTTTCAACACATCTTTGGTTTTGCTTTTGTAACAAGGTGGAGGCAGTATAATAGTATGCAATGATAAGCTGCAAGTTTCCAAAGCAAGCAAACTGTAGTCTTGTATATGGCTCCATAGACACTAGTGCTACTCGTCATGCAACTTTGAATTTGAAAGTCACATGACAAGTCGCACCCCGTTTTCCTATGAGTACCGTTCATATCTATGTGACTTAAAGTCGCAGCAACTTAAAAGCGGTTCATGCACTACTTTGGTCCAACTTTCATGTAACTTGAGGGCCATAGACTTCAATGTTAAAATGGATGTAAACCCAATTCATGAATTTTGAACTGGCCACATATACCTGTAGTGTTTTCTTATCTCTCTTCAAAGCCCTGTGTCTTGTAGCTTTGTCCTGCTCCTTTTATCTGTTGGGTGATGTTGCTATAAATAGATTAGCACACTGCTAAACTATACACAGGTGTTCTGACAAAATAAGCAACCTGGCCAAATGTGCAACCCTCGTCACTTCCTGTGACATCATTACACAGATGAATTTGCCTGACAGAATGCTTGACCGACTACTGCGCATGCGCATGGCAGAAATCAACTCACAATTACGAAATGTACGTTGCAAAGAATACGAAGCAAACAAACTAACTGCGCAGGTTACTCATTTTGTCAGAACACCATGTTTTAGATGTAAATATACTATATTTAAGTAGATAAGCTGACTCAATTGCTGAAATTAGTTGACAAATTGAAAACGGGTTCGGTGTAGCAAGATGTCCGCTGCCCTGTCTTCTTACTGTAGGTTTGATGAGGTTGAGTGTAAGGTGTACCAAGATGGGCTTAGCAATGTCAATTTTGTAAGTGTTAGGCCGCGTACACACGGTGGGTCAAAACCGATGAAAACAGACTGAAGGACCGTTTCATCAGTCCAAACCGATCGTGTGTGGGCCCCATTGGTCAGTTATCCTTTGGTTAAAAAAAGGAGAACTTGCGTTAAAATTTAACCGATAGGTCAAAACCGATGGTTAGTATGCAAAAGCATCGGTTAAAAACCTGCGCATGCTCAGAATCAAGTCGACGCATGCTTGGAAGCATTGAACTTGTTTTTTTTTTCTGCACGTCGTGTTTTACGTCACCGCGTTCTGACACGATTGTTTTTTTAACTGATGGTGTGTAGGCACATCAGACCATCAGTCAGCTTCATCGGTTAACCGATGAGAACGGTCCTTTGGATCGTTCTCATCGGATGGACCGACCGTGTGTACGCGGCTTTAGTTGATTTCTGCCGTGCGCATGTGCAGTAGTCGGGCAAGTATTTTGTCAGGCAAATTCCTGTGTGCACAGATGTCAGCCACTGCGCAGTGAGCACGCTTTGGCGATACAGCCGATTCCAGGGAAAGGGAGGCGGGTTGCACATTCTACCAGGTTGTTATGGGTAAAGGATTGTGCATATGGAGGTTTTCTTTTCTATTGGCTGAACTAGATGGACTGGTTTCTTTTTTTCAACCTGACTATGTAACTAATTATGCATTTAAAAAGCTATTAATGAACTACACCCAGGAGCATGATCTGTTTTAGTCCCCATTCACATTTGAGCTTTTTTTTTTTGCTCGTTTCCCTGCGCCTGACTTCGCTCAACATGCAGATTTCCATCCATTCTAATTATTCCTGATCACAGAGTCACCCTTTGCTCTACACTAGGGTTGAGCTTCGGCGTGTTCGCACAGTCCACGTGCAGAACCCTCCAGGAAGTCGGCACGGTGCTGCGCTAATCACAGGCAGGGAGACATTGTCTCGATGCGCGGCTGCAGAGATCGGGAAATGTCTCCCTGCCTGTGGTTAGCGCAGCGCCGTGCAGACTTCCTGGCGGGCTCCGCACATGGACTGTGCAAACACGCTGGAGCTCATCCCTACTCTACACTAAGGCTGGGCTCAGGCGTGTTCGCAACTCTCTGTGCCCACGCCCACCAGGAAGCCGACACTGCACAGCGCTAATCACAGGCGGTGAGACATTTTCCGATCCGAGCAGCCACGGATTGGGAAATGCCTCACTACCTGTGATTAGTGCTGTGCAGTCTCAGCTTCCTGGTGGGTGTGGGCACAGGGGAGTTGCGAACACGCCTGAGCCCAGCCCTACTCTACACCCCATGCTTAAAAAAGTATTTTGAGATTATTTGGGCATTTTTGGTCCCACAGACATCAATTGGAATGCCTGCTAACAAACATTATGCATGCTTATGTATGCTATGTGCATTTCTATGAAGTCAAATAACAATGAAAAGTTATGGCGCTAATACTTTTTCATTGCTATTTGGTTTCACATATGAAGTGGTCATAGGCGTGCGCACAGGGTGTGCAAGGTGTGCCCAGGCACACCCTAATCACCCTGTGCAGCACAGATTCCCCCTATTGCCTAGGTTCCCCCCTCCTTCCCCTTGCAGCGCTGCCAGGTTTCCTACTCTCCTCTCCCTCTGGCTGTTGCTGCAGGGATGTTTTAGGATGAGTGGGGGAAGGGGTGGTAAATATGTAACTTACCGCCCCCTTCCATTTCATCGTGAGTGATCGGTAGTATGTGTTTGAGCTTTGGGGTGCAAACCCTAATGCAATAGGCTACGCACACCTATGGAGGTGGTATTTTCCACTTGTAAAAGGGGCAGCTGCACTCACATTTTTATATATAAATAAATTAGATTTTTTTGCCATCATTAATTTTTATTCATGTGCATTTCTATGCCTCTCCATCTATGGAACTGTTGTACTCCTCTTGCCCTGGAAACAAACTCCATAAAGTGGAATGCCTCTCAAGAAGTGAAATATCATTGGTTTGCCCCATCCCCACAGCCTGAGTTATGTTTGTTTTTGGGGAGGGGGGGGGGCGCCCTAACAGCTAGTTTACACTTGCTTCAAAACAAGGCTTTGGACACGCTATGTTAAAGCTCTCTGAATGCTAGTCAAAGCTCCTGTCACTGAATAAAATGGTTAGCTTACAGTCCTGTTCACACCTTGCTTTTGCTTGGTGCTTCGATGGGACTTTGGTGGGGCTTCAAGCAAGCTTTGCCATAGACTTCTATGGAGGCTTCGAAGACACTTTGAAGCACCATTGAAGCTGCATGGCGGTATCATTTTTGAAGCAATGCCGAAGCAAAGCAAAAGCAAGGTGTAAACAGGACTGTAAGATACCGTATATACTCGAGTATAAGTCGAGTTTTTCAGCCCTTTTTTAGGGCTGAAAATACCCCCCTCGACTTATACTCGAGTCAGTGTACCTGCATTCTTGACAGGCGTCCATTTTTTTAAAAGGCGCGGCTTCCTCTTGGCGTTCCGTGATAGGCATTTGACACTGTGTTCCGCCTATCACGGAGGTTCTCTCATCCTCGGACAGTTTCCCAGTAGACACTGTGTTCAGTGTTCCGCCAATGTCCGTGATTGGCGGAACACTGAACACAGTGTCTGCTGGGAAACCGAGTCCGAGGATGAGAGGACCTCCATGATAGGCGGAACACAGTGTCAAATGCCTATCACGGAACGGAACGCCAGGAGGAAGCTGCGACTTTTAAAAAATGGACGCCTGTCAAGAATGCATGTACTCGGGCACAGTGAGACTGCAATGGGCACAGAGAGTACCGTACGGCACAGTGAGACTGCAATGGGCACAGTGAGATATGGCACAGTGAGACTGCAATGGGCACAGTGAGACTGCAATGGACACAGTGAGGAATGGCACAGTGAGACTTCAATGGGCACAGTGATGTATGGCACAGTGAGACTGCAATGGGCACAGCGAGGTTGCAATGGGCACAGTGAGGTATGGCACAGTGAGGCGTGCAAATGGGCATTGTTGACCCTCTTTTCCGCTTACAGTAGCTGCTGCATTCTCACCCTAGGCTTATACTCGAGTCAATACGTTTTCACCATTTTTTGTGGTAAAATTAGGTCCTCGGTTTATACTCAGGTCGGCTTATACTCGAGTATACACGGTAATCATTTTATTTAGTGACAGGGGATTTGACTGGCATTCAGAGAGCTTTAACAAAGCCGATCTGAAGCCTTGTTTTGAAGCAAGTGTAAAATAGCCGTTAAGGTGTGTTGAAGCCAAAGAAAGTATAAATGAGCCCTTATGCACTGGAAACTGTAGCATGTTTTCCCGTACTGGAAACCGCCTAGCACTAGACAATTTTCTCTTGGCTGAGATTTAAAAAAATGCCCAACTTATTATACCTTTTTCTGCGGCTTTCATAAGTTCAGAAGCCCATTCAAATGAATGGGCTGCTGTGGCGGCTCAAATGCGGCCGAAGGGAGGAATTGCACACCAGGAATTGCGCATGGACGTGCCTCACGTTCCTGTGCGTTTCAGTGCGGTTTGAGCCCGTGCATTTCTCGCAATGGCCCGCTTTAAAAGTCGTGCATTCACAACTTTTAAAAAACGCAGGCACCAGATCGCATAGTACTTTTGTACATTCTGATGTGACAGGGCTCGCAAACTGCTGTAGTGTGAACCTAGCCTTATCAGTACAACAAATATTGTTACTATTGTTGCTGTTAATTATTAATACAAGGGGTGCTGGATTGTTGCACATTCTTATAAATACAGCGAATGCTAGACTGTTGCCCATAATTACAAATATTAGGAATGTATCACAATATTTGACATGCAACAAATTGCCCAGATAGTCCTAGTACAGGCACTATGTAGTAACGTTATTACATGGTAATGTCTTCCTGTTACATTGTCTAATCTATTCTATAGCTATGCAGCTTTCATGTGAGGATGTGACTTACCTGAAGATAGTCCAGTTGAATGTGACAGTTCCCTATGAGTGTACAGAGCTGTGTCTCTGTGGGCAGCTATCCACGTCTGGAACATAACCAGGAAGCAGCAGCTATTCCTAGCATGAGAAACGAAACTATCCCTGCCAGCTGATCTCCTGCGCATGCTCAGTGTGACACTCCTCACTGCAGTCCCATACCCCTCATAACCTGAGGAATCGAAAACAGCATTGTGATAGAAAGGAAACTGAAAATGGCATGCTGCTAGGGAAATTCCACACAAGGCATTTTAATTCGAAGCTGATCAATTTTATTACAGCCTATTATCAGTTGTACTGTTTTAGTTAGTACTAATCTAAAACATCACCACCTTCTTGGCAGAGCTAGAGCTCATTCACATGGGCAGAAAAATACTGCGTTTAGATGTGTATTTTTTGCATGAATGGTTCTTGCTGGCAGAGCTAGTCACATGGGCAGGAAAAATGTGCACTGTCTTATATTGCACACGCACAAATAAATAATACACAGCTGCAGATCTTACTCATGCATGCAAATAAACCCATAGAAAAGCGTATACATGTGCATAAACACGTATACAAGAGGAATAAATGGGCATTCCGGGCAAAACAATAGCAGCTAGACATACAGCTGCTGGCTTTTAATAAATGGAGACTTACCTGTCCTGGTGTTCCTCGATGTTGGCACCGCAGCTGATGTTTCCCATCAGCTGTCGGGTGCTGCCGTCGCCATTGCGGGTAAGGGAACCCGGCAGACAGTGTAGCCTTTCGCTGGATAGGGAAGGAGGAGGGAGCCCTGCGGTGACGTCACGGCCGCGGCCGGAGTCCCAAAAGTGGGAAAGGATACCTGTCTTTGACAGGTACCCTGTCCCGCCTCCCCCCGAAAGGTGGCAATTGTGGCACCGGAGGGGGGGAGAAATCCGATGAGCTGAAGTTCCACTTTAGGGTGGAGCTCCGCTTTAAGCTGAACTTTTTCACAGGATCTGTTTCATGCAGAAAATACTTTTTCGTATGTAGACGCAGCTATGTATATGGGCTCATCGATTACTATAGTGCTGCATTTACAGACAAACAAAACCATAGTTGGCAACATTGTGAAAAATATTATAGGTGCACTTTTTTGTCTGTAGGTGGAGTCTTATTATAATTAGGGGGCGTGGCATGCATTTTTATGTGTGGTGTAGCGGGGAAAGAAAAATGTGAGCCACTGTGAAAAATGGGCGTGGCTTACACTAAATATTGGGAATGGTTTAAAGAGGGCGTGGCTCAAAGGGGAGGAGCCTCCGACCGGTGCAGCTAACCGGATTTAGCGTACAAGAGAATTGTACACTGAAGCGAGAAGCCGATTGGCTGCACGGATAAGAGGCCCCTCCCCTCTCCACTGAGCACATGGGGAAAGAGACCAGCTAGCCAGAAAGAGATCTCGTGGTGGCGGCGGCCATATTTTCGTAGCCAGAAGCTGCTTTCAGTGCCAAAAACAGTCCAGATTCCCAGGACAAAAGCAAAATCCCGGGATTTTAATCGAGCTGGACTCAGATCAAGACGAGGGTCCAATTATCAGGATTGTCCCGGGAAAATCGGTACTGTTGGCATATATGACAAAACTATATGCTGTACACATGTAAACATGGCACTCTTTCTGCCCATGAGAATGAGCCCTAAAGCCCCGTACACACGGTCGGACTTTTGCCCAACCAACTTCAAAATCCGGCACTTTTCGTATTTGTCCGACCGTGTGTACGTTCCATCGGACCAACTTTTTTGGCTTTCATCGGACAAAAAGTTGGGTCTGCGAACGGACCAACTTTCTGGCAACAAAAGTCCGATGGTGCCTTGTCCGACCATGTGTACAGCAAACCATCGGACTTTTGGACAAAGTACAAAAGCGCATGCTCAGAACCAATGTTAAACTCAACCAACAATAGCAGAAGTTAACCAAAGGGTGGCGGTAAAGAGCAAGTAAAACCACGTGATGTTGGGAAAGTGTTAGAAAAGTTTGCAGAAAAGTCCGAGCGTGTGTATGCTATGGGTGTGATCGGACAAATCAATTAAGACAAAAATCCAAGGGAAATTTTGTTGGATGTCCGACCGTGTGTACGAACCTTTAGGCAGAAACCCATTTTTAAAGTGTAAAAAAAGGGGGGGGGGGTGAGGAAAAGGTGGGACTTTGAATGAGGTGCGTGTGGTAAAGCCAAACAAATTCATATACATGTAGACATTTGTATATTTATTAATGAACCAAAATAATGGCATAAATCGAACCATATAACATGCATAAAAGCATGTAAGCATATAAAGTATTAATATACATATTGTAAATTGTAGCCAACATAACACAGAGAACAAGTACATCATGATCCCCCAGGTAGGGTAAGCATTGACATTTTATCAGGATTATTAGAGCAATAAAACATTTTTTTTAGTGTAGCTAAAGTCACAAAACAATATTCATGCTTTTCAATTCTCAATTGTTTTATCCTGTTACTTTAGGGCCAGTTCACACTATAATGTGCGGTAATAGACATTTTATCACATGGTAAAATGTTTATCACGACAGGGACACACAGGAAACAATTTTTTCCTGTGTGTCCCATTCACACTGCAACACAGCCTAGTCCAAGGGTGACCACGTGTCCCGGATTGCCCGGGACAGTCCCGCATTTTGTAGGTCTGTCCCGGGCACCTTCATTCCAGGACAATACAGTGTCCCGGAATGAAACTGACACAGCCAATCCCCCGGGCCAATCTGATGCCCCCAAAAAAGGCCACCACATCACCGGTTTACTCACTGACAGTACTTGTCCTGGCCGGGAATGCTTGGAGGAGTACGTTCCCGCCCCCTGCTTGTGATTGGAGAAATCATAAATCCCGCCTCTTGTGTCCAATCACTGTGCTGTGATTCGTTATAGCACAAGCTGATTTTTGGGAAGGGATGGTGTCCCTGAATGGTAGTTTGGAAATGTGGTCACCCTACCTTGCACTAGTCCTGGTAGTTTTACCTAGGAAGGGAGAAGTTTCTCATTATCGCTGGTCATACACTGCTAAAATTTTGTCTGACTCCTGCTGGCTCAGCCGAAATTTGAGAAGTATATGACCCTGTTGGCACCTATCTCCTGTTCCACAAAATGTCAATTGTTCGATCAACCTTTTCCAAAGAAGCCTATCAAAAAATTGTTGGCAGATGCAGGCACTGTTTGGGTTAGGGTGACCACATTTCTAAACTACTATTCAGGGACACCCTCCCTTCCTAAAAATCAGCTTGTGATGTAACGAATCACAGCACAGTAATTGAATACAATAGGTGGGATTTATGATTTCTCCAATCACAGGCAGGGGGCGGGATTGTTCTCCTCCAGGCCGTCCCTGCCAGAACAAGTACTGTCAGTGAGTAAAGCGGTGATGTGGCGGCCTTTTTTGGGGGAATCAGATTGGCCCGGGGGGTGGCTGTGTCAGTTTCATTCCGGGACACTGTATTGTCCTGGAATGAATGTACCCGGGACAGACCTGCAAAATGCGGGACTGTCCCGGGCAATCCGGGACACGTGGTTACCCTAGTGCAAGGATTTTTGACACCCTAGACAAAACCAAATTTTTCCACCCCCCTTGCTCCACCCCTGACCCCAACAACTTTGCTCTGCCCATGTATACCCCACCTTTTTAATGAAGCGCTCATCAAATGCAGCCTACCAGCACCCATCAATGCAGCCTCACCAGTGCCCATCAAATGCAGCCTCACCGGCGCCTATAAAATGCAGCCCACCAGCGCCCCTCAAATGCAGCCTATCAGCGCCCCTCAAATACAGCCTATCAGCGCCCATCAATGAATGTTTGCTTACTTCCATTCATTCGGGAGTCGGGACACAGACACAGTCCTCCGTCACCACTGCGCCTCTGACAGTATGTGCGAACTGAGCGGCGGTTGCCTGCTGATGCTGAGAAATAGTTGTTTGCTGCAGAGAAAAGAAAGTAGGAACATCAGTGGCCAGGTGCCCTAGACAGCAGTGCGCCCTAGGCGGCTGCCTAGTGGTAGCACCGCCCCTGAAAACTACATGTCATCTCTCTAAACAAAGCAGACATCCTTCTGTCAGACAGGAACAGAGAGATCTGTGCTTCCTGCTAATCAGGAACATAGATCTCTCTGTTCCTGCAATGAGTCCATCCCCCACACAGTCAGTAAGCACATTGAGGGAACACATTTAACCCCTTCCCTGCCAGTGTCATTGCAATTTTTTTTTAGCACTGATCACTGTATTGGTGTCACTGGTCCCCAAAAAAGTGTCACTTAGTGTCCAATTTGTCTGCTGCTATGTCGCAGTCCCAAAAAAAAAAAAAAAAAAAAAAGATCGCTGCCATTGCTAGTACAAAAAAAAAAAGTCCCTAAATCTATCCCATAGGTTGTAGACGCTAAAACTTTTGCACAAACCAATCAATATACGCTAATTGTTTTTTTTTGTTTTTTTAATTCAATATGTAGCAGGACCCATATTGGTCTAAATTTATAAAGAAATTCAATTTTTTTTTTATTAATTGGGTATGTTTTATAGCAGAAATTAAAAAATATTGCTGTTTTTTTTTCAAAATTGTTGCTCTTATTTGTTTATAGTGCAAAAAATAAAAACCACAGAGGTGATCAAATACCACCAAAAGAAAGCTATATTTGTTGGGGAAAAAAGGACATAAATTTTATTTGGGTACAGAATCGCACGCCCACACAATTGATAGTTAAAGTAACGCAGTACCGTATCACAAAATTGGCCTGGTCATTAAGGGGGTAAAACATTCCCGGGCTGAAGTGATCAAAGATGTTAACCTGAGCATGCTGTCTGGCAGGGCAGGAAAGGAGGGGACAAGCATAAACCTTGCCCAAAACCCCTACTCACCTGGGTCCTTGGACCTTGCTTTATGCACTGGTCCGAATCATTTGGCAGAGGGGGGATTATGGTGTGGGATTTTTCAGAGGTTGGGCTTGGCCCCTTAGTTCCAGTGAAGGGAACTCTTAAAGTGGTTGTAAACCCTTTACAACCACTTTAACCTACAGGTAAGCCTAGATTAAGGCTTACCTGTAGGTGCTTGAAATATCTCCTAAACCTCCACGGTTTAGGAGATATTTACTATAATCACGGGCGCCGCTGTCTACGGCGCATGCGCCATAGACAGCGGCGCAGACGCACTGTAGTGTGCCGTTCCTCATTGGAGGCAGTGCCGTCATCGCGGCTTTAGCCAATCAGAGCGCGGGACCCGCAATACGAGGAAGTAACCCCCAGGCAAGATGTCGGCTGCCTGGGCGTTGGAAGAGGATGGCTGCGGGGACTTAGATCAGAGGTGAGCATTACATAATGAGCGAGTATGCCATGCATACTAGCTCAATATGCCTTTGTCTTGCAGGTGGTGTTTTTTTTTTGGTTTTTGTTTTTCCTGGGTTTACTTCCTCTTTTAAGGCATCAGCATACCAAGACATGTTGGACAATTCAATTCTCCCAATTTTGTGGCAACAGTTTGGGGATGGCCCTTTCCTGTTCCAACATGACTATGCACCAGTGCAAAAACATGGTCCATGGATGAGCGAGTTTGGGGTGGAGGAACTTGACTGGTCCGCTACAGCTCATATGATGATGAACATTGTGGTATTGTTTGACTAAAAACGAATCAGATGATCCTCTGGTAGGATGGTTTAGTAATGTAAAGACAGCCATATTACCTGAAGACTCCAAGAACGACCTAGTAACCTGCACCAACAGGGGGTGCAAAACTTTTCCCCAGCTCAACAGGCTGGCGTCTGTCATGATAATCCTTCAAAAGATGGGAGGGAAGGAAAAGCGAAAATTTCCCTTTTGGGTTTTACTTTAATTTCCTTCCTTGCAGGATCTCCTAAATAGCTTGGATGGAGCTTAACTGAAGGCTTTAGTTGCTGGCTATGAGAAGTAGAGGAGCCATGGGGGGAAGAACTATCTAGAGACTAAGATTGAACCTTTAGATTCCCCTTGAAAGGGGCACAGATGTATTATACCATTCTCACAGAGACTTGTCATATATAAATGGAGGATGCAAAGCATGGAGGATTGAGAGAGGTGTATTACTTTATTGGAACTGTGACTGTTCTAATAAAATAAAGTGGATGCCAGTTGCTGTTTGAGTATCAGGAAGCACCCTGTTAGACTATGCTGGATAGTGCATCACTGAGTAACTTCCCGCATCTTGCTTTATCCAACAGTGTCTTAAACCTGGTCTAGCTAGGCAGAGAGAGAGGCTTTATCATGAAACCACAAGAAACCTTCAGGCTTGCCGTATCTGGTATCCCTAGCACAGAGACACAGAGAGACCAGGAGCATGGTGAGTGGGCCTTGCAGTTTGGCTCTTTGTCACTGGCACACTATGCGTGCGGATGGTGGGCAAAAATGTAAATTGTGAGGGCTGTGGATGTACTCATGGCTGGTGAGTGAACCTGGGTGAGCCCTGTATGCTGCATGGGCCCTATGGACTGAGTAGTGGGATTTTCAGGAAGGAATGGATGGCCCCATCCCCCAAGTATCTATCTGAATAGCTGTAATGCTTGGGCGGTCAACTTCACATTTTCCAAAACAAAAAATAAATAAAACCAAAATAACCACGCTCCTATAAATAAATCATAAATTAAACATCACCACAGTGAGTATAAAAAATACATATGAGTAACACCAATTAAAATAAGTGAATAAACATAAATGTGAAGTCCATAGTATATCCCAAGTGCAAATAACGTCCTTTGTGAGTACAGAAAAGTCATTTTTTCCACCAGCATGCAGACACACGGGGTATCACACATGAGATCATGGAAATGGAATCCAAGTTTCCGCTGACATCCGTTCAATATGCAGATAAATACTATATTCAAAACTCCAAAGATGCCATATAAAAGATAAAAAGGGAGAGGAAAGAGCGCTCTTGAAGTGTAGTATTAAAAATAATTTATTTTTAAAAAGGTTATATTGCACTTACATCTAAGAAGAAAAGGATCAGCATGTATAGTATTGGAAAGGCTGGTTTGCGCTCCACCTGCATTCCTGCTGACCAAAAATGATGTATCTCAAGAACACCACCCAACGCAGTTTCATCAGCCCACATATGACGTCATCAGGGATCACGTGCTCGGATACGTCTAACCGCTTTATATACAATCCATAACCAGCCTGGGCCAATCATATTAAATGCTCAGCAATCCTTAATTATTTTACAAACATAATCAAATATATTTAATACAAAAAGGTTCATCTATTATAAGACAGTTCTATGTTATTTATGTTATCACTAGGGATGTCCCGATACCGAGCATTTCTCCGAGTACTTGTACTCGGGGAAATGCTCCGATGCTTCACCCGATACCATCTAGTGAATACTGGTCATGACCGATGCCAGCAATTCTGGCTGGAGAGTCCATTGCGGGCCAGAGCTTGCTTAAGACAGTTGGGATGCCCGTCTCTGCAACCCAGGCTCGAACATCCTGGAACTGTGGGCAGCCAGCAGCCTTCACTTATCTCCTGAAAGGGGAATCTGTTTTATTGAGAATAGTCAACACCACGGAGGTCTCCTACATGAAGAGACAAGGGGGAACTCGGAGCTCCACCCTGCTCCGAGAAGTCGAGCCTAACATGTCATGGGCCCAGAAAAATCTGACCAATATCTTGGCAGTCTTCACTTCTGGGGCCCAGAATGTCCAGGCGGATTTCCTATCCCGCATGTAGCTGGACAACAACGGATGGTCTCTCCACATGGAGACATTCAAGTGGATCTTGTCTCTGGACTTAGATCCTGAAATAGACCTGTTTTGTATCCCCCTGCAATTACAAGATCAAGAAGTATTGCACCTGGGGTCCGGTACAGCCAGGTCTTTGGAGTGGATGCCCTGATGGATCGGTGGAACCCGGTCCTCAGTTTTCTGCAGAGACTTAGAGCGGGGGCCGTCGAGACATTGGTAGTTGCCCCTTACTGGCTGAACAGGCTGTGGCTTCCCCTTCTAATCCTGCTTAGCTTTCGGGACCTGGTACCCCTTCCCCTCAGTCCGCATCTCCAATCCCAGGGGGCAGTCCGGCACCCTTGCCCAACGCTATTGAAGACTGACGGTCTGGTACTCGAGAGGGAGAGGCTGGAAGCCCTTGAATGTGCATCAAGTGTCATTTCCACCCTCATGAGTTCTAGAAGAGCAAGCACAAAGTCTACGGACGAATATGGGCCAAGTTTGTGCAATTTTTTATCCTCTGCGGGAAGATCATTCAGAAATCCTGGATGGAATTCAGGACATCCTGGAATTTTTACAGTTAAGTCTAGATCTGCCTCTGTCCATCAACTCCCTCAACATTCAAGTCTCAGCCTGGTCTGGAGTGTCATGGGATGTTCACCCCCTGATCTGACAGTCCTTCAGGAGGGGCTATTTAGACTCGGGCCCCTAAGGAGGCCAAGATTCCCCAAGTAGGATCTTCCTCTTATTCTCAACTCGCTGGACTTGATACCACGGGAACTGACCCGGTTTCTAAGATCTCTCCGCAAGAGCCGCCTTCCTCGTGGCCATCGCATCGGCCAAGAGAGTCTTAGAGATCGACCCTTTCAGCCATAAAGAACCATTCTTGACTTTCTTTCCCATCCGAGTGGTCCCCATTCCTAGGCTTGGTTCAAATCCTAAAGTCACGTCAGTTTGACATGAGATTCAAGAGATTGTCCTGCCTATATTCAGGGCTCCAAGGGGCGCAAATTAAAGCTCTGTTTCTTGAGCAGAATACCCTCTGCGTGGTCTGGCTAGTTATTTCCCACATGTAGTCTGCCATGGAATCAGTCAGGAAAATGGGAACATTTTCAATCAAATACTTACCGTAATTTTCATTCCTGATGGACTCCATGGCAGAGTTCCCACCCAATTGGTCAAGAGTTGGCTAGTTACGAAACACAGTCTCTGGCTGTGGGCTCAAATTTATGGGAATGGGTTCCTATAGCATTGGAGAGGAGGTAGGGTTAACCCACATGTAGTCTGCCATGAAGTCCATCAAGAAAGGAAAATTACGGTATTTGATAGAAAATTTTCATTTTTCATACCCAATATTCCTATTTTTTTTTTTATCTTCTAAAAGTAAATATCTCTATTAATTTCTTTGACCCGTTCTTGTGTTGTGTTGATTTTAATGTTTCCTTGTTATACTCTTTGTTGCTATACCTTTCAACTAGGGTATCTGATTGTTGTAAATAATAAACTAATCTATTGCAAGTATGCCTAATGTGCATTAATTGCCTTTATGGGATACCCCCTAACCACTTTGGGTGGTGGTAGCTAGCTGTGGGAATATAACAATTTTGGTCGGTTTCCTTAAAAAAGGTTTTGGTATAAATATAACCATCCTGTTTAAAGAGAACCAGATCCAAAAAATGTATCGACCACTTAACCCAATTACTAGTAAATACCAATCCATATTCATTCATATTGATGCAATCCAAAAAGGTCTTCAGTGTATCCTCACCTTCCTTCCATAGGATCACAATATCATCTATAAACCTCTTGAAAAGAACTAGCTATGGTATATTTTTCAGGAGGTTGGCAGTGCTAGGTGAATATTTGGCACCCATAGCAACCCCTTCAATCTGATTAAAATAGTCACTCTTGTGCCAGAAATCATTATTCATCATGGCTAGTTCCAAACTTTTTTATTTGTACTCCAGTACAGAGTCTCCAGTAGATCGTATAAGGAAAGTAACGAAGAGGGAAAACAGGAAGTGACTTGGGGTGTGCCATAGTCACGTGGTCAGTATGCCCAAAAGGTCTGTCATGTTACATGATATTGTTTTATTACAATGTACTGTTTCTTTAATGTTCATCTTAAGTTTGTCTCTTGTGCCACTCCGTAGTTTGCATGGTGCTTGCGTTTTCTCCTCCCCCTCTTCTCTGTATTAGTCATTCTATGTTGTACTATCAGTGTGACCTGTTGCATCTTCTAAACCCGCATGGAAGGGTTTAGGAAGGTGGAAGGTGATTTGGTATGGATAATCTCATCAGGGCAATGAGCACCATGTGCTCCTGAAAACCACATTCATAGCCTTTGCAGCCGATCCAGAATAGTGTCATACCCAAGTACAAGTAAAAGGTAAGAAATAGAAAGAAAAGGGGAACGGATGGGTGGGACTTGAGAGAAACGGCAACAGGAAATGGAGGCTGGAGGGCAGGCTTAAATACAGCCCAACTCCTCCTACAAATTGAGGTGAAGCGTGCCAGAGTGAAGAATGACGCACAGAGAGTGTCAAGCAAATGCATTGCAAGAGGCACACCCACAATGGGGAACATGGGTGCACCTCAAACAATGCAATGCTGCACACTGAAGCCGCCTGCCATAGACAGGAGGCCTCTGTGCGATGGGTGTGGGCAGATCAAGGCCACGGGGAAAGGCAAAATGTCCCATGATGCAGAGGAGAGAGAATAATTGCATATCTCTTCTATGTGGCATGGGTCATGTATAAACATGGTCCAAAGAAGTCCAAGGATCGAAAATTGTTGAACGTTGAAACAGGGAATGTGCATTTATTTATTTTAGTCCATTGTCTGCATTAGATTGGTGGGACTTCTTTCCTCCGCTCTTTTGAGCCCTTACACCACTTGTCCTAATTAAGTCTCCTGATGAAATATAATTATACTAATTTCTCTACAAGTGTGCCAAATACTACTAAAGAAGCTGGAGTACACATACAACATTTGGTCACAACAAAGGAAAACTATGTTTTCTAGCAGTTATGTATAGCTACAAGTTGTTTTTTGGGTAGAGGTAGAGAAGGAATCCGGACTGTACTGATCCTGTTTGTTTGTGTAATGTGAAAACTTTTAAACAAAATTTTAAACAAAATTTACCAGATTTTAAATCTAAAAGGACACAGGAAGAAAGTGTAATACTGTATTCCTCCCTCTGGCAGCCTCCCTACATCTATGTGATCTGTCCACCTCTTCTCTAGGGTGTGCAATCGAGCAGTCACATGCTGACATCATCAAGTACAATGCAGGGCCAATAGTTGTGCATAGTACATTGTATACAAGGATGGCAAGGGCTCACCCAGTCTGAAGCATCAGGGAGAACAAAAGAGTGCTAGAGTGAAGAATAATGCAAAAGTTAAAGCTTATTCCTCTAACCCCAGAAGGTTAGGGTCACCTTTAAAGGCTAAGTTCAACATTTGTTCTGGTGTTGAACCTGGATTCTGGGTGTAACATATTTACTGTTGCAGCAGGCCCTTCACCCCCATTGTGACAGTGAGCTGGGGATCCTCTCCACGTACCTGCTGTTACAATATTATAAAAACCACAGCCGTGCAGGACTCTGCCCCGTCATTCATTTACAAGGTTCTGTGAATGGGAGAACTACAAGTATTGACAGCCTTTGCGGTACCGGGGTGCAGTTGAGCACTCTAAGTTGTTTATTGATGTCTCCCATCAGTAACTGCGTGCCTGTACAAGCAGCCAGTTAGACTGACATTCTGCAGGAGCGTGAAATCGCACCCACAATCTGCTGAAATAATAAATTCACAATTTTTACCTGCAAAAAAAATGTGCAATTGTAATTTGTTTCCTAAGGAGCCTTCAGAGCATTGCACCCGTGATCAGCAGATCATGGATGCAACCTCCAGCTTCTGCAGACTCTCAGCATAGCTGTCTGTCCATACCATAGACAGGCAAGTTACCTGAGAGCAGGAAGATCAATGGACTTTGAGGATGCCAACCAGCGCCCTCACAGCTCACTGAAAGCTACAAGCCGCCAGCTGCAATGGATGATGATTCTTGCAGGCATTCATTCTCAAGAAGCTGTGAATGAATTATGGCCGCATAGGGCCCCGCCCACACGGCAGCATTGGGTTTTCAAATAGTGACTGCAGGTGTGGGGAAAAGATCCCTGGCCCACTGTCGGGGCAGCAGGGGAAGAGTTGTAGATGCTGGAACATGTTACATGTTCCTCCTTAAACAGGTGGAACATGTAACATATTCAAAAAGTGAACTTTTCTTTTAACAAGCATTTAACCCTTGCAGTGCAGAATAAATTTAGGCATGTAATTGAAATGCGTGCAAGATCAATAGGAAACAAAATAACCACCATACAAGTCTAAAGACAGATATATTTATCACCATATATACACATTGGAAGGATTGTGAACATAAATATTTACAGGTCACGAAATGTAAGCCAATGTTTTTTAAAGTTTTAGGATTGAATTAAAAATAAAAACAAATTAAGAAAAAATAATATTCTACTGCATAAACCTATAAAGAGGCAAATACTGAACATGTTCCGTATATGTTCAGCAATAAAGCATTAAACAGCCCTATTGTCTTCTATTCACATACATTATATTCCAAAAAGTTCACATGTTAAATAGCATTTTGACAGTCCTAGGAAGCATGTTTTGTGACTCCCAAGCCCTGAGTATATAGGTATATATATATATAATTTAAAAAAAATAAGAAAAGCAGGGGAGGACAAATCAAGTAAATGTACATATTTGCATTAACAATAGAAATGTAATACATAAATAAAATAAAAAACTGGGACTGTAACACCCAATATACAAATTCTGTAAAAAAGCCATGGTGAATCACACCAGTGAACTTATTCTCATGTCAAACTGTTAGTCAGGACCAAAAAAAGAAAGAAAGAAAGTCCTAACCTGAATGGACGTCAGAGATGCAGATTACCTAGTATGTTGTCTGTTAAGTACATAAACACTGTGGGGCAGATCCACAGAGAGAGTACGCCGGCGTATCTACTGATACGCCGGCGTACTTTCAAATTTCCCGCGTCGTATCTTTGTTTTGAATCCTCAAAACAAGATTCGACGGCATCTGGGTTAGATCCGACAGGCGTACGTCTTCGTACGCCTTCGGATCTAAGATGCAATTCTTCGGCGTCCGCTGGGTGGCGTTCCTGTCGTTTTCCGCGTTGAGTATGCAAATTAGCTATTTCCAACGATCCACGAACGTACGAGCGGCCGGCGCATTCCTTTACGTCGTCTCTAGTCGGCTTTTTTCAGCGTATAGATAAAGCTGCTATTTGGTGGCGTACGCAATGTTAAGTTCCCCGCTGAGGAAGTTCACATAACGCAACGCGTCCGGGGGTTTAGGAGCCTGCACATCACGTCGCTCATCTGCTGTCCATATCTAATGATTGTACTTCATGCCGTTTTTTGTCTGGCCAAATGTGAGTAGCCTGACTTTTGCTTTTCTCAAGAATAAATCTACACATTGCAACAGTGAGCACTTAGTCTGTGATTATCTCTTTTCATGCACCTGTCCTATGCGGTTTGGTTGTCTAATGAGGATCTGATACACCAGCCTGGTTCCTGTTCATTGACCTGCCTATTTGATCTGCCTTACTGACCATTTGTTAATTCAGTGGTCCATACATGAAGGTGAGAGTAGCCATCTCTAATGGTGGAGGGATCACTTTAAATTTGGTGGATTATCACGCGGTGGAGATTTATTTTGTTTACTTCACTTATTTTCTGACACTTATGGACTTTTGACTGTTATCTTGAAGTTCATTTTATATTCACATTATAATGTTACTGGTTGTTTAGCATACCAGTATCATATTTATCTGAGTTTTGCGCTGCACTTATTTTATATATTTTGGCAATGTTAAGTATGGCCGTCGTTCCCGCGTATAATTTCAAAAAAAAATTCTGTTTGCGTAAGTCGTTCGTGAATGGGGCTGAACGTAATTTACGTCCACGTCAAAAGCAATGACGTCCTTGCGACGTCATTTAGCGCAATGCACGGCAGGAAATTTAGGGACGGCGCATGTGCAGTTCGTTCGGTGCGGGGACGCGCTTCATTTAAATGAAACACGCCCCCTACTCGCCGCATTAGAATTGCGCGCTATTACGCCGCGAGAGATAGACTACGCCGCCGTAACTTACGGCGCAAATTCTTTGTGGATTCGAAGCTTCAAAAAGTAAGTCATAGCGGGCGTAGCGTATCTCCCATATGCTGCGCCCATGCAATTCTACGAGGATCTGCCCCTATAGGTTCAATGCACATTAAAGTGTACCAAAACCACAGTACAAAAATGTGATATATTGCAATTTACCAATCCTACCAATTTACAAAATGTGGTGACTTAACATTTGTTTTTTTTCCCAGGCTTTTTCCCTGATGGTCTCGCTAGTAAAACTTTCTGTTCTAGGGTGGCTACATTCACTCACTGTATCTATGGAGGAGCAGCATAGTTACTTTAGTAACATTGTTTGAGATAATAGTGCAGAGTCCACTGGATATTACTGGATTTCTGGCAGGAGCAAAAAAAAATGTTTTCACTTATTAAACTAACATAACGAAACACTTTCAAGTTTCAACCATATTTCTAATAGAAAAAAAAAAGGGAGCAAATATGTTAAAGCGGGGGTTCTCCCTAAATTATTATTTTTTTTTTTCTAGCATGTCATTCAGCATAGTAGCTTGAGCTACAGTATGCCTTTATATATTTTTTTAGCGCCGTACTCACTGTTTAATCGGGTTGTAACGTTTCAGGGGAATGGGCGTTCCTATGCAAAGGGCTCGTGATTGACGGCTGGCTATGGCACGTCACGCTTCACGGAAATAGCCGAAATAGGTGTTTGCCCTTCACGGCGCCTGCGCAGTCAGCTCCGATGTCTGTGCGCAGTGGCGTATAGCGCCGGGAAGAGCCGAGACCTACTCCGGCTATCTTCGGGGAGCGTGATGTGCCATAGCCGGCCGTCAATCAACTTCCCTCTGGATAGGAACGCCCATTTCCAGCGGGGAGTCTGAATCTTCACTGTAGGATTAAACAGTGAGTACGGGGCAAAAAAATAAAATAAAGGCATACTGTAGCTCGCGCTACTATGCTGAATGACATGGTAGAATGTTGTTACTGAGGGTGAACCACCGCTTTAACATACACTTTAATTCTCTATAAAAAAAAAAAAAAGAAGTATACGCTTTTTTTTCTAAACTTTTTTTTTTTTTTTAACAGCTGTCTAGTTAACCTTTTTTTCTTCAAGAAAGATACATTTCCAACTTCTCTGTGCAAGTGCACAGAGGCAACAGAGTTGAAAATGCCATGTACAAAAGCTCCAAGGCATGCATATTAGAGTGAGGAAAGAACAGCTCAGCACAATGTGAAGTATAGGGGGTATTTGGTTTTGTGAAATATTTGGCCCCACCTGGGCATGCTCACACTGCCTTGGTACTCTCCAAGCCCTAATCTATAAAATCCAGAAGCAAGGGTTGGCAAGCCTGACAAGAGAGGTAAAAATAAATGGCTCCAGAATTGTAGGCTGCATATAAACCATTTATTGCAAATGTCATATTTATTCACTGGGACATAAGGGAATACTAGTTTTCAAGGGCATGTAAAAGCCTTCTGATTTGAAAGGGCAACTATCATAGCTTTGGTCAATTTTATTTACATTTTTGACCATTTACCAGGTTTTTCTTGCTGTGCAATTTTTCCACGTTTTCCCACAGGCAATGTAGGCAGGGTGTAGATGAAGCCTACGACTTCTAAAGCCTGCTGCTAGTCTGAAAATCCATAAAGGTTTGCATAATCTAGCAGATAGAGAAGGGGACATGTTCCTACTTTGGGTTTCTTCAGCTCTTTAGGCCCCTTTCACACTGGGGCGGGAGGTGCGCTGACGGTACAGCGGCAATATATCGTTGGAATTGCCTCGGTATTCGGCCGCTTGCGGCCGAAAAAGGGTTAATACCGCCTGCAGAGGCGCATTGCCGGGGGTATAGCTGCGGTGTCCCATTGTTTTCAATGGGAAGGAGCGGTATACACACCGCTCCAAAGATGCAGCTAGCAGGACTTTTGGAGCGGTCCTGCTAGTGCACCGCCTCAGTCTGAAAGCACGCGGGCTTTCACACTGAGACTGCAGGGCAGGAGTTTTTCAGACAGTATTTAGGCGCCATTTTTAGCGCTAAACCGCCTGAAAAACTCCTCAGTGTGAAAGGGGCTTTAGGTTTTGTGGCTCAAAATGGCAGCATATCAAATTACACTGATTATCCACAGCATATGGAGCAAGTCTTCAGGAGAGCAATTTTAAGTTAGCTGAGTGTTGGATGTAAGTGATAAATACCCAGAATAGTTTTTTTTAATGTTTTTAGATTTGCCCAGAATGAGGGAGATTTACCAAGGCCTGAATCACACCTATACATTTGTAGTGCTTTTTGCATATTTCCACTACAGAACGTGTTCCATAGGAAACCACGTTAAATAAACTGTAGTGCAAATCTGCAAAAAGCACTAAAAATTATATATATATATATATATATATATATATATATATATATATATATATATACAATAAAAAATCTTCAGTTTGCATTTAAGGCAAAGCTATTTTAGAGTCAAGGAGTTGTGTGTGGGCATTTTAGGTGAAAATAATAAAAAAAACATCAACATAAAAAGAGACCACAATGAAAAAGTTATTAAAAAGACAAATTAAATAGAAAGTCAGGCAATACCGCCCCAAAAAATGTTAAACCCACAATACCGCACACAGCTTTGGAGGATATTGATTGGTTAAACATTGGTTTATTCCGGTTCTCCTTAGAAAACCAGCTAACCGTACAGGACAAGAAAATAAAAAGGAGGTACCAAGACCCAAAGCATCTTCATTAGGTATACCCAATTCATTACAAATCCGTTTTCTTTAAAAATGTTGTAATGCTTTTTAAAGGGTGACTCCAATTTTGTGGGAAAAAACTGAAAATAAAAAATAATAATATAGCGTATACAATTGCTGAACGAGCCATATTTCATTTAAATGTTATTAAAAATAGCCTTTCCTTCTCAATCTGCAGCCGCTTTAACCACTTGTCGACTGCAATACATATATACACAATGGAGCTTGCAAGTGGTTTACCGGGTTATGGCTGAAGCCATCAACCATAACCACAATATTGTTTTTTTCAGCCAGCGGCTGGCTTTCTTAGCCACTGGATCGCTTTCTGAAACAGTGGGAGGGGACATCCCCACATTCGCCCCTCTCCCCTCCCCGCTGGTGCTTTCCAGGACTATCGTTTTCACCAGCGTGCCCAAGAAACGATCAGACGGTATGGCTAGCTGAGCACAGAGGCAACAAGAGGTTAAATTATCTCCGATTGGAGGACCTGAGCAGCGTCATGGCGTCACTTCCGGTCTAGGGCAGAAGCAAAAATAATTTTTGGAATTCTAGGCTCAGGAATAACATCAGCCCACTCTCAGCTGAAACGGATCACAGGAGTGCAGAACAAACTGTACTGCTGTGATCCATAGGAGAAGTATGAACAAAAAAAAACTGCAATGTACATAAATCACCCAAAGGGGATGGTTTTATTTTTCTTAACAAAAGTGGAGCTACTCTTTATTATGAGGAATGAAAAAGCCCTAATAATGCAATATAGTGGGATGGGACCTAGTCGCTGCCAGTTGCTTATATATTTCTACAGTTGCCTGGCTGTAAGGCTGAGTTCACACTGGCTTAACCACTTACCTAGCTGCCCATAGTCAAATGACGTCCACAGATAGGATTTTCCATCCTGGGTGGACATCATATGACGTCCTGGGCTTCCCGGCCGGCTAAGCATCGGTGTGCGGCAGCCGCGATTTCCGCCGGGAACCTCGCGATTACAGCAGAACCGTGGGTCTGTGTGTGTAAACACACAGATCCACGTCCGGTCAGAGGTGAGGAGACCGATGTGTGTTCCCAGTACAGAGGAACACACATCGATCTCCTCCCCTTGTGAGTCCCCTCCCACTACAGTTAGAATCACTCCCTAGGGAGGATATTTAACCCCTTCAGCGCCCCCTAGTGTTAACCCCTTCCCTGTCAGTCACATTTACACAGTAATCAGTGCAGTTTTATAGCACTAATCGCTGTATAAATGTGAATGGTCCCAAAAATGTGTCAAAAGTGTCTGATATGTCCGTTGCAATGTCACTGTCGCAATGAAAAAAAAAAAAGAAGAATGCAATAAATATATCCCCTATTTTGTAGACGCTATGACTTTTGAGCAAACCAATCAATATACGTTTATTGCGATTTTTTTTTTACCAAATATATGTAGAATACATATCAACCTAATCTGAGGAAAAAAATAGTTAATATATTTATTTATAAAAAATTGTCCTTTTGTTTATAGCGCAAAAAAAAAAAAAAAAAAAAAAAAACGCAGAGGTGATCAAATACCACCAAAAGAAAGCTGTATTTGTGAAAAAAAAAAAAAAGGGATTTAAATTTTGTTTGGGAGCCACGTCGCACGACCACGCATATGTTATTCAAAGTGCGACAGCGCTGAAAAGTAAAAATTGGTCTGGGCAGGAAGGGGTGAAAATACCCTGTATTAAAGTGGTTGAGAACAAACAGTTGAGAGGCATTTGAAAGGCATTAAAAACGCCCCTCAAAGCCCTATGCACTTGATTCAATAGACATGTCGGTATGTCGTTGCTAGTCTAGTTTCCCGTCGCAATTTTAGTCGTCGTTTTACCTGCCCTAACTTTACACAGCCCACGTATGGGCTGTTTAAAGTATGGCCGTCGTTCCAACGTTGAAATTTAAAAAATAAATAATTTCTTGCGCAAGACGTCCGGGAATACGAAAGTACGCTACGCACGTCGCCGTTCGGAAAAATTACGTCACTTCGCGCAAAGCACGGCGGGAATTTCAAAGCGGAGCATGCGCAGTAGGTCCGGCGCGGGAGCGCGCCTAATTTAAATGGCACACGCCCCTTTGAATTAGGCGGGCTTACGCCGGCGTAAGTTTTCATGCAAGTGCTTGGTGAATCAGGCACTTGCGATGAAAACTTGCGGCGGTGTAACGTATCAATTTGGGATTTTCTACGATACGTTACGCCGCCGCAGTTCTATGTGAATCTGGCCCCCTGTTCTTTAAATGAATTAAGAGCTTTAAGTTCTACTCAACAAACATTACTCTCTTTGAGTGCTTTAGTAATTTTGTGGGTTATGCAGAAAACTTCCAGGATCCTGAAAGGTTTCTGCAATCATTGCTATTGGTTTTCACTGTGCCTTGAAAGGCATTGCATGTCTGTGAGCATATATATTGTATATTATTTTTTTTATTTAGTTATTGAAACTTGAATACTCAAGTAGTACTATAGGCAAATGTTTTTGTTTCATTTTGGATAGAGTAAGGGAGGGTTAGAACCAGTCAGATTTTTCTTTTGCCATCTGTGTCCTATTGGGGCGATTTCCCTTCACTTCCTGTCCCATAGGCAAACAGGGAAGAGGCAATCCCTGCAATTTAAAAGGGAATTTCTTGGGGACCCTCAGATTACCAGAACTGGTGTTCCTACTGGAAGATTTCCCCAATATTACTATTCAGGGGACAACCCACAATTTGGGATTTTCTTTTACTTTCAATGACAATGGTAAATAGGACAATTAGAGAGGATGAATCTCCCAGAAACACATACAGGGGGGGGGGCGGAAGAGGAGCTTTTGCCTTCAGGTATACTTTCAGACAAAAGTGGTAACCAATTTCCCTATGAATACAACGAAATGGAAACAGACATGCATGGCTCAATTAGAAAGACAAAACACATAAAAAGGGCCGTTTGTTTTTATGATCTTCATATTGTATTAAATGGTAAAATGAAAGTTGAACTTTAAGTTAAAAAGAACATTGATTTTACATAAGAAAAAAATGATCATAAAATTGTTGGAGAAAGGTGTTCTACTATATCTTCCAAATGTTCACAGATATTCTCAGCAAATGTATCTTGCAAGTTATCTGCCGTACTTTCTTCAGAGGCCATTAGAGGTGGTGAAATTGAAGGCATATTTTGCAAATGTTCACAGACAGTCTCAGGAAATACTTCTTGTGACTTCCCAGCAAGAGTTTCTTGTGAGGATGTTATAGGGGGTGTAGTAGAATTTTCTCTGTCCTGTGACACTTTGAAATCAGATGTGGGAAGCTCAGTCACTACAGTTTCATCAAGAAGAGGTGTTTTAGGTGGACTGGGTGCTTGCAGAAGAGTTTCTCCATCCAAACTGTCATCAAAATATAATCCATCAAGTATCTCTGAGGCAGCATCAAGATAGTCATTAACTGATGTCAGATTGCAAGCTTTGGAAAAAGGGCTTGCGGCTTCCCCACAATCTCCGTCTATGGTGTGAACAGGTGCTGAGGTACTTGGCGAGTCATTGATCAGATCTATATTAGACTCCATGCTGTTACTTTTACCAGGCAGTGTATCAACATCATTACTGCTCGGCACATCGAGTTTCTCTGGAGTGTCACTATCACTGTCAATTCTGATGACAACTGGAGAACTCTTTTCATGTTTGCGTTTCTTCTTGTGTTTCTTCTTTTTCTTTTTATGTTGTTTGACATCTGGTGTGCTTTTTCCTTCATACACAATCTCCACACTGGGGCTCCTTGTCCTTTTCTTCCATTTAGGCTTGTGTTCATTTGAAGATTTATCCAACAAACTATCCTCAAAGTCTCTTAAGGCTGTCTGTGTATGAGCCTCTTTTCCATTGGCAACTTCTGTCTCACCATTGTTGTTATTTTTGTTCTGTGGCTCCAAATGTCGGGTTTTATATTTCCTCTTACCACTGGGTTTGTCAGACTGGGTTTGTTGTGCACTAGTTATAGTAGCACGACTGCTGTTTGATCGGCTTCTTGATTGATGATGATGCTTATCAGCAATAGTTCCTCTGCGCTTCCTTGGCTCTTTCTTTTGAGAAAAGGCCTGTAAATGGTAATCAGGACTGTCAGAATATCTCGAGTAATGGCCTCTACCACGGGAATGTTTTTTATAGGACTTTTGCAATTCTTCTCCATTACGGTTTCTGCTATAGTATGTATACTCCCAGTGATAAGTACTGCGATAGTTGTCTGTATTGTCAATGTCACGACTTTGCGACCTCCCTCTGCTATGCTTTCTATTTCTAGAGCTGGATCTATTTAGCTCTCTGGAACTTTCACTTGACAAAGAAACAGTTCTACTCCTCCAAGATGAACTTCTATCTCTACTACGTGATCGCCTCTTTTCTCTCCCGCTTTTATGCTTCTTTTCTCGAGATTTAGTTCTTTCTTTATCCTTACTGTGCCACTTTTTGTGACTGTCATAAGCCTTATTGCGAGAAGAACGAGAATAACAATCAGAGCTCAAAGAACGTTCCCGCCACTTTGATGTGCCTTCAATGAAACCATGTTTTTTGTCTTTTGTGGATTCAAACAATTTTTTAGAAGATATATCTGTTGATCTTTTTTCTTTCTTCTTTTTTGAATGAGATTTGTCACTGGGTGTCTTCTGCTTTTGTTTCATTTTGCGTGATGGCTTATCACTTGATCGAGATGAAGAAATGGAAGATCTATGCGACTCACTGCTGTCATATAAAGTAAAAGGTTTTTCTTGGGTCTTTTTAGTTTGTTCAATCTTCACTTCACAAAGGGAAAGTTCAGAATCAGAAGAGAGCTGAACTAATTCTGGGGTTCTTTCTGCAAGTGGTTTAACAAAACCCACTATAATGCAGTCATCAGAAGGAATGCTCTGGCTCTGAATATCATCAGTAGCTTCTTTATTTATATTGGCAGACTCCAGTCTACTACTTGAAGGTTCCTCATCTGAGCTATCTAAAGTAGTTAACTGCTCCACCGTAGAGTAGGAAGGTCCGGGCGTTTCATCATCCCAGAGAGCTTGACCAACTTCAACAGAAGAGGAAGTCACATCAGGATCTCTTGTATCAACTACATCTGGGGATATGGTAATTACAGAGGATTCTGATGCACTACCTTCTTCATATGAAGGTGCAGGACAATCATAGTTGGCATGCTGGTCATATGCATCGATATTATAAGGGCAGCGTGCAAAATTAATGAACTCATGAAGAAAGTGTTCTGTACGGTGAAGCAGGAAAGGCTGCAAATCCTCTAAGAAGGCTTGACTTTCCATGTCAAATCGAGTAACATTGCTCATAATGATGTGCTGCACAATGTTAACAAGGGAACCATGAGTGCCAAATAACACTGTCAATTCCCGCTTAAGCCAGGGTATAAGCCGATGAAGGCAAGCAGGATTTCTGCGGAAGAATTCAGCAGATATATCACGGTAGCGTCCTCCATCCTGAATATTCCTGACGCGTATTCCAGATCGGTAAAGTGCTCTCCTGAAGTTTATGAGCTCCTGCTCTTGAATTTGTCTCATTGTTCTTCCCTCTGCACTTGCTTGTCGTCTGGAAGCTAGCCTTCTCATCATCTGTTGAATATTGCTGCCCCTTTGATGAGATTGTCTAGTTGTATATCCCTCAAACAGAACACCATTGTCTGGAGGTGTAAATGTTCTGTGTGCAGAAGATCTCGTTCGCATGGGCAAGTTACTATCCCCGGTCATTGTAGTACGATAGCGAAATCTCTGCCCATCTGGACTGGCAAGAGAGCCATTTAAAGTGGGACGCAAAACAAATTCTTTGAAATCATCTTCAGCTCGCACACTATGAAATATAGAATGAAATGGCTGCTTGCATAGAGGACATTCTGCTTTGTTTTTTGACCATTCCTTTATACATTTAAAGCAAAACCTATGGAGGCATCTGTCTAAGTGCGATATGTTTTCAAAGCGGTCCAAACATATGGGACATTTTGAGTCCGGAGAAACATCTGTTGGGGATCCTTTATTGTGCGATTTCTTGGAAGCAGCCTTAGAGCTGCCTGCTACTATGAAGTCATCTGTTGATGTTGACTCCATCTGCAAAAGAAAGAATATGTATAAGAACATGAAAATTGTAGTTTTATTTACTAAAGACCCTACTTACAGCACCTAGAAAAAGATTTAGACAGGTGTGGAGAAATGCTGTAAAGTATGAATGCTTCCAAAAATTTATATTTTCACAAAATGCAAATCAAATCAATATTTTGTGCGACTACACTTTGGCTTTAAACCAGCATCAATTCTTACACTTGCATAAAGTCAAGTATTTTGTAGGATTAGGACAGACATAGAGACACAGTATGGGAACACACGTATACACAGACCGTATGGGAACACACGTATCCAGTATACAGACACAGTATGGGAACACACGTATCCAGTATACAGACACAGTATGGGAACACACGTATCCAGTATACAGACACAGTATGGGAACACACGTATCCAGTATACAGACACAGTATGGGAACACACGTATCCAGTATACAGACACAGTATGGGAACACACGTATCCAGTATACAGACACAGTATGGGAACTAGAGGTCGACCGATATGGGTTTTTCTCTGGCCGATAGCCGATTTATGATGCCGATTTTTTTGGGCCGATATGTTAAGCCGATTTTTCAGGCGCTTTTGGGCTAAACAGTAAAGTTGGCCCATATTTTTATTTTTTCGTCCAAAAGTTTTCATTACCTGTTTTTGTGTAATATATATATATATATATATATATATATATATATATATATATATATATATATATATATATATATATATAAAATATTATATTATATTTTACACATAAACAGGTAATGAAACTTTTGGATGAAAAAAAAAATATGGGCTAACTTTACTGTTTATTTTTTTTTGTTAAAGTATATTTTTTTCCCAAAAAAATGTGTTTGAAAGACCGCTGCGCAAATACCGTGTAACATTAAATATTGCAGCAATCGCTATTTTATTTCCTAGGGTCTCTGCTAAAAAAAAAATATATAATGTTTGGGGGTTCCAAGTAATTTTCTAGCAGAAAAGTTCAGTTAATTGATAAGTAGCAACATTGTATATCTTTTCTAAAACTTGGCAGGCTGCCCAGGAGAGAGAGAAGGTCTTCTACGGGAAGCTTCAGGCAACTTGCATTGACTTCTATTACAGAAGCTTTTTGCAAGTCGCGGTGCTAAAGTTTAAATCGGCATTTTTAAAACACAAATCGGCCGATGCCGATTAATTTAAAAACGCCAAATATCGGCCAACCGATATATCGGTCGACCTCTAATGGGAACACACGTATCCAGTATACAGACACAGTATGGGAACACACGTATACACAGACAGTATGGGAAACACACGTATACACAGACTAGTGATCGACAGATATTGTTTTTTTGGTGCCAATACGATACCGGTATTTCAGCCACCTCTCCTGCCGATATTTTGTACATTTATATTTTTTATTTTACCTTTTTTATGTTTTTTTATCGCTGTTATTGCTGTCACACAGAATGTAAACATCCCTTGTGACAGTAGAGCCGGGTTCACACCGGGGCGGCACGACTTTGGGGGCGACTCGGCAAGGCGTCCTGAAGACTACTTCAGAGGCGACTTGCAAAATTACTTCTGTATAGAAGTCAATGCAAGCCGCCCCTGAAGTCGTACAAGAACCTTTTTCTAAGTCGGAGCGACTTGAGAATGGGACGCGACTTGTCAGGCGGCTGAGTCGCCCCAGTGTGAACCGGCTCTAATAGGCACTCTTTATTGAGAGACCGGGGGTCTATAAGACCCCAAGCCCCTCCTCTGCACTTCAAAAAATTCAAAACGTCAAGATCTTCATTTTTGAATACTTTGTTTTTTTTAAACTGGTGCCTTTAATCATTTCCTGCCTGGCCAATAGTCATATGACAGCCGTCATAGGATTTCCGCAGTGTGGAGCGTGCGCCTGCCGCATCACTAGGGACCCGATGCGAGTGCCCGGCGGCCGCAATGGCCGCCGGGCAAACTGCGATTGCTCGTCACAAAGCCAGGGACGAGGATCTCTGTATGTAAACACAGAGATCCACGTCCTGTCAGGGAGAGGAGACCGATGGTGTGTCCCTTGTACATAGGGACAAAGATCGGTCATCTCCCCTAGTCAGTTACCTTCCCCACAGTAAGAATCACTCACTAGGGTACACATTAACCTCTTGATCGCCCCCTAGTGTTAACCCCTTCCCTGCCAGTCACATTTATACAGTAATCAAAGCATACTTTAGCACTGTTCACTGTATAAATGTGAATGGTCCCAAAATAGTGTCAAAAGTGTCCGATCTGTCCGCCGCAATATCGCAGTCCTGACAAAAATCGCAGATCATTACCATTACTAAAAAATAAATGTCATGAATCTATCCCTTATTTTGTAGGCGCAAACCAATCAATAAACGCTTATATGGGAACACACGTATACAGACAGTATGGGGAACACACGTATACAGTATATGGGGAACACACACAATTATATATATATATATATATATATATATATATATATATATATAATCAGTATATAGTCAGTATGGGGAACACACACACATAGTATACAGACAGTATGGGAACACAAACAGTATATAGACAATATGGAAACACACGTATCCAGTATGGGAACACATAGACAGTATGGGAACACACACACACATAGACAGTATGGGAACACACACATAGACAGTATAAAGACAGTATGGGTGGGTATATATATATATATATATATATATATATATATATATATATATATATATATATATATATATATACACACAGTACCTTCCAGCCCAGTCTCCAGTCATGAAATGAGTGGGACAAGTAGGGTGAGGACTATGGAGCTCCCTCCACACACAGCTTCTGCTAAGTCATAGTGACAGCGCCAGTCAGCACTATAAAGGGACAATGTAAATAATGGAGGGGTAGCGCTTATAACCATATATATCCGGACTAACCATTGTCCCCGGCTCCTCTTTCCTTCCTGGTTTCCGCCGTCTTCCTTTCTTCTCCCTCATGGTGACCGTTGAGTGTCCCCAACACCACCAACTCTCATTACCTTCCCAGCCTATTACACAAGCAACCTCCGTTCTCCGCCCTACCAGGAAGACCGGGGCGCCGGGAACCTGCCATAGAGAAGAGCGCCAAACGCTGCCCTGGAGGACTAGACACAGCGATGGCTGCCCCCTGCAGGCGAGGAGGTGGAAATGCACACAGGCTGTGTTTCTAACTATTCGGCGATGAGCAGGGGGTGATCGTTGTCCATTGTTTTATAGTATATTAGATGCACTATAGATCTGTGCACGTGAAATAATGTTTATCTTAGCAGGGTGCTCTGATCTGCCAGGAATAAAGATGGCCACTCTTCTCCCCGGGGACCTTTGACCTTAACGTGCGTTGCTATACAGCGCCAGACATCAACACAGGAGGAGAAGGGAAGGCACTGTGTGCAGATATGATGATCCTCAGCCGAAGAGCTCAGGGGAGACTCCTATCCTTGGTAAGATCTGGGGAGACTTATTAATAATAATAGGATCAGATCCTATTATCTCTTCCTTCTCATGCTGGCATTCATCAATCACAGGTTATATAGAAGACCATGTGGATGTATATAGACAGACACAGCTTACATCTGACATCATTTAGTGACCATACACTATAGTCTGTGTAGATCTCACGGCTCTTTCACACCACCAAAACGCACTCCAGATCCGTTCCTGATGTGTTTCTGCATGCGCGGTTTTGGCGCTTTCCAGTGCGTTTTGTATACGTTTCTAGATGCTGTTTCCCTTTTTCGTTCCCATTTTTTCCCCCACTACTGTGTCCAGTGTGTTTTTGATGTGTTTTACTGCGTTCCAGTGCAGGAAAAATGCAGCATGTTTTACTTTTTTTTTATCTGGATCTGCACGCACTGGTGTGAACTATGCCATGGGAAACCATGTAACCTACTTTCCATGCGTTTTTGATCACTAAATTATCACTAAACCCACATCATAAAAAACAATCGATAAATGATGTATTCCATGCTGTTCATACTCATTCAGTCACTATGAGATTATTTTTCTGTATTCTGCAAAAAAAAAAACTAGTTGATCCCGCTGCTCTCTTTCTCCACCTTCTGTCAATGTCCCCAATTCAGCTAGGGTTATTATAGCTGTGGTGGCAACTCTGCACATGCTCAGATTTCAGTGAGTTTTTATGCTGAGCATTTCCTCCCTATCACATCTGAGCAGCCCATGTGACCATATGACTATAGAGCAGGGGTAGGCAACCTGTGGCACTCCAGCTGTTGCAGAACTACAATTGTAACTGCCAAACTGCCAATCCCATCATACCTCTGGGAGTAATTGTAACTGCCAACCTTGCAATGCCTCATGGGAAATGTAGTTCCACAACAGCTGCAGTGCCACACTTTGCCTATCCCTGCTATGGAGTCACACCTCTGGGCGTGCACACAGTGGTAAATAGCAGCCCACTCCCTCCCTCCTCCTCCATGTCCACTAACCAGCTAAACGCAATGGTGGCAGGATATTACATAAGGATTAATGGAGGCCTCACCTCCCTCTTATTCTAATTCGGTTTGTCTGATGAAAACGGCCATTTTCATCAGACGAACCGATCGTGTGTGGGCCCCATCGTTTTTTTTTTTTCCCATCAGTGAAAAAACGTAGAACCTGTTTTAAAATTATCTGATGGTTAAAAAAACGATAGAAAAAAACGATTGTCTGTGGGGAAATCCATCGGTTAAAAATCAACGCATGCTCAGAATCAAGTCGACGCATGCTTGGAAGCATTGAACTTCATTTTTCTCAGCACGTTGTTGTGTTTTACGTCACCTCGTTCTGACACGATCGGATTTTTAACTGATGGTGTGTAGGCAAGACTGATAAAAGTCAGCTTCATCGGACATCTGATAAAAATATCCATCAGACCGTTTTCATCGGATGAACCGATCGTGTGTACAGGGCATTAGACACAGGCTGGAGGGACGTGACAGCCTGTGACTAGCAGAAATCTGCCCACATCATGTTATTGCCCAAAAAAATAAAAACATTATAAATATATATTTGTATGCCAATTTAAAACCGTTTACTGATGTGAATTATTTATTTTTACTCTGTATTCCAAAGGCTGTGTATATATATATATATATATATATATATATATATATATATATATATATATATATATATATATATATAATGTCAACAGCAGCCATGCACCAAGTACAACTTTCATACAAGTCGAAAGATATACTATATAAATGTGAAGAAATAATTCCGGATGGCTACACTTCCAAAAATCCTTTTATTGAAGCTTCGTATGACAAGTGGTTGCCAGATGGAGCAGGGGACAAAGAGGTAGACGCGTTTTGCGTAAATGTTAGCGCTTAGTCATTACCTATATAAATGTGCTAGTGCTTGACCATATTAGTGAACATTCCCCATAATGAAGTCACGTGTCCTGTGAGAAAATGCGTAGGGTCAGAGCGTGGATGATGTCACGATGCTTAAGGAAGGCAGAAGTGAAGTAACACACAGTTGTGTGGGATAATACACACGATCACCATATTTCATAATAAGGCTGGATATATTTGGTGCAATATTGCACCTGTTATATGGTATTGTAAAAAGTTACGTTTGGATAACTAATAACATTTTAAAAGGATAAGCACTATCTTAGGCCCCTTTCACACTGCCACGACTTGAAAATTGTGCGTATTTGACGCAATTTCATGGAATGCCTGTGTAAACTTGAGGTCTATGGACCGCAACTCTCATCAAAGTCGGGCCAAAGTAGTACAGGGACTATTATTGGGAATCATGGGGTACAACTTGTCATGCAACTCTGATGTCCAAAGTTGCAGGAAAAGTCACACAAGTGTGAAAGGTTTTTTTTGTTGCTGAGCGGGGGAGTGAATGAGGAGAGAACCAGGAGAATTGGAATGGTAAGATCGGTTATACTTTGAAATGCTGTCCTTGGTTCCCTTAAAAGGGACAAAAGCATATTTTGACCAAACATGATATGGTCAGTAGGTCCAGAGGAGAGTACATCTGGTGGTGGTAAAAACACAGAGTGAATTAAATAACAAGGGCACACATGGTGGAAGGTTATGAATAGAAACAACACATAAGATATTATTTTAAAGAGAATTTGAACGTTCTGTACTGTACAGTCAGGTCCATAAATATTGGGACATCGACACAATTCTAATCTTTTTGGCTCTATACACCAACACAATGGATTTTAAATGAAACAAACATGATGTGCTTTAACTGCAGACTTTCAGCTTTAATTTGAGGGTATTTACATCCAAATCAGGTGAACGGTGTAGGAATTACAACAGTTTGTATATGTGCCTCACACTTTTTAAGGGACCAAAAGTAATGGGACAGATTAACAATCATAAATCAAACTTTCACTTTTTAATACTTGGTTGCAAATCCTTTGCAGTCAATTACAGCCTGAAGTCTGGAACGCATAGACATCACCAGACGCTGGGTTTCATCCCTGGTGATGCTCTGCCAGGCTTCTACTGCAACTGTCTTCAGTTCCTGCTTGTTCATGGGGCATTTTCCCTTTAGTTTTGTCTTCAGCAAGTGAAATGCATGCTCATTCGGATTCAGGTCAGGTGATTAACTTGGCCATTGCATAGCATTCCACTTCTTTCCCTTAAAGCAGTATGCTTCGAGTCATTGTCCATCTGCACTGTGAAGCGCCGTCCAATGAGTTCTGAAGCATTAGGCTGAATATGAGCAGATAATATTGTCTGAAACACTTCAGAATTCATCATGCTGCTTTTGTCAGCAGTCTCATCATCAATAAATACAAGAGAACCAGTTCCATTGGCAACCATACATGCGCACGCCATTACACTACCACCACCATGCTTCACTGATGAGGTGGTATGCTTTGGATCATAAAAAGTTTATTTCCTTCTCCATACTCTTCTTTTCCCATCACTCTGGTACAAGTTGATCTTGGTCTCATCTGTCCATAGGATGTTCTTCCAGAACTGTGAAGGCTTTTTTAGATGTTGTTTGGCAAACTCTAATCTGGCCTTCCTGTTTTTGATGCTCACCAATGGTTTACATCTTGTGGTGAACCCTCTTTATTCACTTTGGTGAAGTCTTCTCTTGATTGTTGACTTTGACACACATACACCTACCTCCTGGAGAGTGTTTTTGATCTGGCCAACTGTTGTGAAGGGTGTTTTCTTCACCAGGGAAAGAATTCTTCGGTCATCCACCACAGTTGTTTTCCGTGGTCTTCCGGCTCTTTTGGTGTTACTGAGCTCACCGGTGCGTTCTTTCTTTTTAAGGATGTTCCAAACAGTTGATTTGGCCACACCTAATGTTTTTGCTATCTCTCTAATGGGGTTGTTTTGTTTTTTTCAGCCTAATGATGGCTTGCTTCACTGATAGTGACTGCTCTTTGTATCTCATATTGAGAGTTGACAGCAACAGATTCCAAATGCAAATGGCACACTTGAAATTCTGGACCATTTATCTTCTCCTTGTAAATGGGATAATGAGGGAATAACACACACCTGGCCATGGAACAGCTGAGCAGCCAATTGTCCCATTACTTTTGGTCCCTTAAAAAGTGGGAGGCACATATACAAACTGTTGTAATTCCTTCACCATTCACCTGATTTGGAAATTCCCTCAAATTAAAGCTGAAAATCTGCAGCTAAAGCACATCTTGTTTGTTTAATTTAAAATCCATTGTGTTGGTGTATAGAGCCAAAAAGATTAGAATTGTGTCGATGTCCCAATATTTATGGACCTGACTGTAAATATGGATGTGCACTAATATGGTCAAGCACTAGTACAGAACTTGTGCATTTATAATTTATTTATTTTTTCATGTGACCCTGCTGAGCAGATTCCACATTTCCTATCCCTATGACAACTGGGCAGAAAATAAATGGGATAGTTGTTACTGGGACAGAATGACAGTAATAACCTGACTGAGGTTCCAACCCTTCCCCAGTTTTAATGGGGGAAAAAAAGTTTTGTTGTAGAAATTTCCCACTAACCCCTGTCCAAATAGGAAGTAATGGAACATTTTCCAATGGGGTATAGACTGCACCGAAAACCAGATGAGTTCTATCTCTGCTGCATTCCATCCAAAACTAAAAACTTGGGTTTGAGTTGGGTTTAAAAAAATGAACAACTTGTAGTGTTACTAAACTCAGTAATATGAAAATAGTTCATCCTGCCCCACAGCTTATAAATCTTATTTTTACATTAAAATATTGCCTCTGTCTACCTTTTTGGCTGATCTGTATACCACGGTCAGTGATAAACTGCAGTTTCTTCCGTGCTGAGAGTTCAGGAAGGCGGAGATTTTCACTGTAGCCTATATACACACGCCCACATGTGTGATGTAAATATCATGTGACCTGGCTATCTCTGAGAACAAGAAACTTCTCTCCAGCATAAAAGACACAACTGAGCATGTGCAGGTTGGCTTTCCCCAGATACACAGTGCAGAGAGGGAAGGATCTGTGCATACAGGATAAAACAGCCTTTTTACACAATGCAGAGGATTAACCCCTTAAGTTCCACAGTGAGTATAACAAGCATGCCATGCTGCATATACAGACAGATTTTACCGTTGTGGGTTTAGTAACAGTTTAAGACAGAAAATGTATGCATTTTTATAAAAGATCTAAAATATTTCCTTTTTTCCTAGGTTCTCTTTTGCATTGTGATCATTTCCTGGGGTTTTGTGCTATATGCTGCAAGACTTTCGGCTTTATGGCAGTTGCAGGCCAAATACCCCAAACAAATCTTAAGCTAACACTGCTAGAAGATTGGGCGCCTGCTGTCATCACTTTGCTGCAGATGAGTGATAACCCATGCCACCACCTGACATGGGGTGATGCCACAACCATGGAAAATATTTTACAGAAAAAAATGAACATTCCAAAACTATAACATGGCACCACCAATTTCGTGTCTTGGACTTTTTTTGTAATAAAAAATGTGACTGGCCTAGTCCTCTTTGATACAGAACTTCTCCGTTGTGTATCTTCATTGAAACGGATATTTCAGGAGATGTGACCGTTTTTACATCTTGTTCAACTCTGATATGGACAGGCCTGTACTAAGAATGTATGAGACATTTTTGTTAAAGTAACACATCCAACATTATTTATATATATATATATATATATATATATATATATATATATATATATATATACAGGGAGTGTAGAATTATTAGGCAAATTAGTATTTTGACCACATCATCCTCTTTATGCATGTTGTCTTACTCCAAGCTGTATAGGCTCGAAAGCCTACTACCAATTAAGCATATTAGGTGATGTGCATCTCTGTAATGAGAAGGGGTGTGGTCTAATGACATCAACACCCTATATCAGGTGTGCATAAGTATTAGTCAACTTCCTTTCCTTTGGCAAAATGGGTCAAGAGAAGGACTTGACAGGCTCAGAAAAGTCAAAAATAGTGAGATATCTTGCAGAGGGATGCAGCACTCTTAAAATTGCAAAGCTTCTGAAGCGTGATCATCGAACAATCAAGCGTTTCATTCAAAATAGTCAACAGGGTCGCAAGAAGCGTGTGGAAAAACCAAGGCGCATAATAACTGCCCATGAACTGAGAAAAGTCAAGCGTGCAGCTGCCAAGATGCCACTTGCCACCAGTTTGGCCATATTTCAGAGCTGCAACATCACTGGAGTGCCCAAAAGCACAAGGTGTGCAATACTCAGAGACATGGCCAAAGTAAGAAAGGCTGAAAGACGACCACCACTGAACAAGACACACAAGCTGAAACCTCAAGACTGGGCCAAGAAATATATCAAGACTGATTTTTCTAAGGTTTTATGGACTGATGAAATGAGAGTGAGTCTTGATGGGCCAGATGGATGGGCCCGTGGATGGATTGGTAAAGGGCAGAGAGCTCCAGTCCGACTCAGACGCCAGCAAGGTGGTGGTGGAGTACTGGTTTGGGCTGGTATTATCAAAGATGAGCTTGTGGGGCCTTTTCGGGTTGAGGATGGAGTCAAGCTCAACTCCCAGTCCTACTGCCAGTTTCTGGAAGACACCTTCTTCAAGCAGTGGTACAGGAAGAAGTCTGCATCCTTCAAGAAAAACATGATTTTCATGCAGGACAATGCTCCATCACACGCGTCCAAGTACTCCACAGCGTGGCTGGTAAGAAAGGGTATAAAAGAAGAAAAACTAATGACATGGCCTCCTTGTTCACCTGATCTGAACCCCATTGAGAACCTGTGGTCCATCATCAAATGTGAGATTTACAAGGAGGGAAAACAGTACACCTCTCTGAACAGTGTCTGGGAGGCTGTGGTTGCTGCTGCACGCAATGTTGATGGTGAACAGATCAAAACACTGACAGAATCCATGGATGGCAGGCTTTTGAGTGTCCTTGCAAAGAAAGGTGGCTATATTGGTCACTGATTTGTTTTTGTTTTGTTTTTGAATGTCAGAAATGTATATTTGTGAATGTTGAGATGTTATATTGGTTTCACTGGTAAAAATAAATAATTGAAATGGGTATATATATATTTTTTGTTAAGTTGCCTAATAATTATGCACAGGAATAGTCACCTGCACACACAGATATCCCCCTAAAATAGCTAAAACTAAAAACAAACTAAAAACTACTTCCAAAAATATTCAGCTTTGATATTAATGAGTTTTTTGGGTTCATTGAGAACATGGTTGTTGTTCAATAATAAAATTAATCCTCAAAAATACAACTTGCCTAATAATTATGCACTCCCTGTGTATATATATATATCAAATCTGTGTTTTTAAAAATGTGGGATTTATTGGACATGGCATGTTAGGCTTGGCCATTATGTGTTGCAAATTGGTTGGATGGAATTATGCACTGTACCTTGCAACAGTTTTGGCACCTAGAAGGGCTTGTCCTCTCAGAATATTAAAATGACCATTGCCTCAAGCTACAGACCAAGAATGTCCGTGACCTTCAAGGGTGGTGGTGTCCGATTTCTTCCTCTACTGCAGTATTCAGAGCTTGTCTAGAAACTGGTCTCCGTGGCTTTACTCTGGGGTTCGTTTTCTAATGATTGTTCTGAAGAACCCAAAACTGTCACCATACTGTGGGAAACAATAGACCTCAAGTGGGTTATTTTGTTATAATGTGGAGGGCCGGCCATCGTATTGCACAATGGTCACTTTTCACTCTTCCTTCTCCCCCACTTTCTTTTTATTTACCCCAGTGTGCGTCACTTTTATGTATTTTTTTGTTGGTTTGTTACACGTTTTGTCACTGTGTGATTAGTAGGATGTAGGTCCTCAGGCCTGCCCTGAATGTCTTGGGAGTAGGTGGACATGGCCTTCTGGCTTAGTTCGCCTGCTCTCATGGGGTCTCCCTTCGGGGGAGCCCCACCTAGTACTTGGTCGGGTTCTGTTTCGGCAGACCTTCCAAAGAATGGGGTCCGTCTGATTTCGGCCAGATGGACCAAGCGCAGTACCTCAGTCCTCGTCTGGAGCCGGGTGGAATTTTTGGGTGTGTTTCACATGCCATGGGCTTTTAAAAAAAATGTAATTAGTTTTTTTGTAATAATGCACTGCAGAGATGAACCAGGAAATTCAAATCACAGTCCTGGTTGTCATGGCAAGGGTGTGAGTGGACAAATGGTATCTGTCAGGTTCAGAGGTTGTAATATAGACCTAGTGGGGAATCAAAACTTGCTTTCAGTTGCCAAAATGTAAAAAAAAAAGAAAGCTAAAATTAATCACATTAAATAGTCCCTAAAACATATTAATAGCTCCCCAATCGTTCCAGAAATCATTACAAACACTTGCCTTTCTATCCTCCTGCTCATGTTGTGGCCGTATCCATCATATGTGTGGGCATGTGAATCCCAGTTCCTTTTTCTTCCTGGTTTTCAGGGAGAGGTGCATGCTGGGCGATTTTTAGGCACAGTAATGCCCAGAGACTCCTGGGTCATGGGTGTCACCTAGGACTAGGAAGATTACAAAATCTGCCTAGTAACAGCCAGATAGAAGTGAGTAAAACTATTTTTTTTATTTTACATTAAAGGCAAGCTGTTAAAGGGGTTGTAAAGGTTCATCTTTTTTTTTCTAAATAGGTTCCTTTAAGCTAGTGCATTGTTGGTTCACTTACCTTTTCCTTCCATTTCCCTTCTAAATGTCTTTTTTTTTAATTTCTCACTTCCTGTTTCTCCTCAATAAGCTTGCCCCCATCATCAGAGCGGTGGAAAGTCCTTTAGAACATGTTACTGAGGAGGAACAGGAAGTGAGAAATTCAGACAAAGAAAAAAAACGTTTAGAAGGGAAATTAAAGGAACCTATTTAGAAAATAAAAAACAAACCTTTACAACCCCTTTTAATAGAAAGTTCATTTTTAGGGTGGAACTCCGCTTTAAGGAAAATAAGCAAGAATCATGACCTGTCCTCCAGAAAAGCTGATAGGTAGGCCATACTAATCAGAATGCTTGTTTCTTTTTTTTTCTCCAATTCTCTTTTTATATATATATAAATAAAATGAGCCGTCTAGGTCTGGCCTGTATTTGCAATGCAATAAAGAAAAAACAAAACACATCCTTTAAAGCGGAGTTCCACCCAAAATTGGAACTTCCACTTAATCCACTCCTCGCCCCCTTACATGCCACATTTGGCATGTCATTTTTTTGGAGGGGGAGTGGGGGCTTCAAGAGGAGTGGGACATCCTGTCCCACTTCCTCCTTCCGCCGAGGGGCCGCTAAGGCGATACGTCATATCGCCTTTTGGCGGCCCCTCCCTGTAGGCGATCGCCTGGGACACGTGACAGGTCCTAGGCGATCGCCTGTCCAATCAGAAAGCGCAGCGAGTGCCTGGCCGTGAAGCCGAAAGCTGTCACGGCCGGGTGCTAACTAGGTAAGAGCAGTAGTAGGGTTGCACCGATACCATTTATTTATTTATTTTTGTTTTAAGTACCGATACTTTCGGTCAAGTACTCGACAATACCAAGTACCAATATGTTGCAGTGCAATTTGTGCCAATACAAAATAAAATTGGCAACAAATTACACAGCAAAGAATCAAATGCGATTTGAACAGGAATGCAGTCTGAATCTCATAAGATTCGCCCCACTGCGCATATGTGTATATGTATAAAAAAGGAAATGCGCCATCTAGTGGGCAGTTTTGTACATATCAGGCCACATGCAACATAATCTACATAGGTGTTCTGGTCCAACGATTGTAGCAAATCAGGGCCGCTGGAGGTGCTCACAGGGCTGGAGAAGTTCCTGGACCCCATGGGTATAGGGTGTAAGTGATGTCAGCTTGGGGGCAGAACGCCTCTACATCTCCTCCAGCAGCCTGTGCTTGCAGGCTCTATATACTGTGAGTTCTAAAAAAAAAAAAAAAAAAAAAATGTTAAACTCCCACTAGATTTTTCTGTAATCTCGTTCTATACACAGGAGCAGTGGGGTAAATTGTACGTGATTCAGAAAGGAATTGCACCACATTCCTGTTCAAATCCTGAGCGATTTGCACCCATTCATTTTGTATTGGCGCAAATGGAACCGCAAAGTTTTGGTATCAAGAGCATTCCTAAGCAGTAGTATTTGAACACTATTCTGCTTTGCAAATAAAGCAGAATTTCTTAAACCGGTTGTAAACCGCTGGGCTTTTTTTTTTTTTTTTTTAAACCTGCAAGGTAAAAGGCATAATGTGCTAGTATGCATGGCATATTATGAAAAAAATATAGTACAGAAGGACCCCCTGAGAAGGGAGGCACAGGTGGACCAAGCTGCTTAAAGTGGGGTTCCAACCACAATTAGCATTTTTTAAATGTATGTCCTTTCATCGTGCGTTTTTATAATATAAATGCAGTCACTTACTATTTTTACAACCCGCTCCGCATAGTTATTAAAAAAAAAAAAGAGATAGTTTATAAAACTATATCTACACCATTGTCATTTTGCTTGTGTGCATTGTGAAGCCCACAAGCACTTACTTCCTGGATATCTTGGATAGGGAGTTATAATGGGGAATCGCACTGCATCCTGGGAAATGATGACACACATTTCCCAGGAGCATTAGCGTGCTGAGGAGCCGAGGGAGATGATGTCAGAATCCTAGGTGATTCCGAAGGCAGATTTCGTGGGACCGCATAGCAACAGGCATTTCCAGGTGAGTTAATTTTTTTTTTTTAGGTCTAATGAGCACAATAATGAAAAAAAAAATTTGGGATGGAAACTCCACTTTAAAAAAGGGTATTATTTTATTGCACAGTACAAAAACACAAATACTAGGTACTCATCACCAAGATTATATTTAAAATGAGACAATGTTGTAATTTTAAATCTAATCCTGGTGTTTGTGATGGGTACCTAGCTTATTTGTACCTTTTATACTGTGCAATAAAATAATACCCTTTATTAAGCAGCTTGGTCTGCCCGTGACTCCTTCTCAGGGGGTCCTTTCCCCCCGTACTATTTTTTCATAGTAATTAGGCACAGAGACTGCGCCATTTAATTAGGCAAGTCTGCGGATTAACGGACACTCGTATGCATATAACTACCAAGTGTAGTGGTAACACAATAGTGAGCTGATGGTTCTCAACTTTTATATGCATGGCATACTAGCACATTATGTTAAACGCACCTTAAAACAAAGCCCCCCCGCGCTGCAGGGGCTCCCATCTTCACACGTCTTGCTTCTGGGTTCGCGGAATCCGGTTCTGTGACTGGCAAGAGCTGCGATGATATCACTCCCGCGCATGCGCACAGGAGCCGCCATTCACGGCACAGGGCTCTGAAGGAACGGCACGGGTGGCCATTCCTTCAGAGCGCATGTGCCAGTGAGGTCACTGGCTGCATGTAATGTAGGCTCTCCTGAACGGTGCACGTTTAGGAGATATTTGGAGAGCCATGTCATCTGCTAGTGTTGGTCCACTGTGTTTTATCAAGTCCAAAGTCAGCGCAGCCCTCTACTAGGAAATTCTAGAGCACTTCATGGTTCCCATAAGGCAGTGGTCATCAACTCTGTCCTCAGGGCCCACTAACAGGCCAGATTTTATGTATTACCTTGGGGAGATGCAGACCAGACTATTGCAATCACTGAGCAGCAAGTGATATCACCTGTGATGTATTTCAGTTATCTTGCAAACCTGGCCTGTTAGTGGGTCCTCAGAACAGGCTTGATGACCACTGCCATAAGGGAATTTGAGGTATGGGGGTGGAGAAACCAGCAGTACATGGTTCTTCCCGGTAAATAGCTAAGCAGGGGCATGGCCATTGGAGGGGAGGCATAAAACTGACCACGCTGGGAAGGATGTGCTCTCATGCCTAGTGTGGTCAATTTATAATAGGAAAGCAGGATCACCAGGTAATTCAAATAAAGGAAGCAATACAAAGAACGGGATACTCTTTAACACAAGTACATTGTACCATTTGATGTGCGATAGCCTCTCTATAGGAACAAATTACATTTTCTATGCAGGGACTTGCTGAGAACTTGCAGCAGTGGCACCCCCACTGGAACCAAAGTTTAGTCATCTTTTATTGGGTAAAAAGAAAACAGGATTTGCCGCAGTAATTGACCTGTCTCAGCCAGCTGGAGGGTATTTTCTCCTCCCTTTTCATTATTTCTTTGGGGCATAAACAAGGGTTACCAATTGGCAACCTTTAGATGCACAAATCTCATATTGTGACAAACAGGTATAATTAACATTTTATTCTATATTATACTTTTGACCACACATTTATATTAAAACATAACAAGTTTCTGTCTTAGTGGTGGTGATGATGACCGCTTGTTGGTTCCTCTATGGGTGGAATAACTTCTCCAGTCTCTCTGATGATATCACCCTATGTTGAGAAACAGACATAGTTAATATAGTAAATTTAAGTGGCAGTTTATAATAACACCTCTCTCTACCTCAGATTCCTCACCTGTGCCAATATCCACATGGATCAGGCTTACTCTGCTGTTATTAACATTATTGCTAACTGCTTGAGTCTGAAATACAGAAATATTCAAGACACTTGCTACTTAGAGCAAAGCTCCACCCAAAAAGGGAAGCCCTGCTTGTTTGCGCCCCCCCCCCCCCCCAGCTGCCCTATTCGGCACCTTTTGGGGTGGTCGCGGATACCTGTCAAAATAAGGTATCCGCTCGCACTTCCATGTAAAATTGCTGCATCATTATGCGTTCAACAATGTCTTCTTGCCACTCTTCTATAAAGGCCAGATTTGTGAAGTGCACAACTAATAGTTGTCCTGTGGACAGATTCTCCCACCTGAGCTGTGGATCTCTGCAGTTCCTCCAGAGTTACCATGGGCCTCTTGGCTGCTTCTCTGATTAATGCTCTCCTTGCCAAGCCTGTCGGTTTAGGTGAACGGCCATGTCTTGGTAGGTTTGCAGTTATGCCATACTCTTTCCATTTTCGGATGATGGATTGAACAGTGCTCTGCGAGATGTTCAAAAGCTTGGGATATTTTTGTATAACCTAACCCTGCTTTAAACTTCTTCACAACTTTAAGCCTGACCTGTCTGGAGTGTTCCTTGGTCTTTGTAATGCCATTTGATTACTAAGGTTCTCTAACAAATCTCTGAGGGCTTCACAATACCACTGTATTTGGCCAGGTTCACACTGGTACAACACCACAGTTACAACTGTGGATCCGATTTCAATGAACAGGGATCAGACTTTGATTCTGAACAATACCAGGCACTGTGTCTGGTAGGAATTTTTAGGAGGAACTCAAAGCAAAATGTAAAAAAAAAAAAAAAAAAAACACACACACAAGAGCATACCAGGCCCTTTGGTCTAGTATGGATTTTTAAGAGAAACCCACCCCAAATCCATACCAGACCTTTATCCAAGCACACAGCCCAGCAGGTCAGGAAAGTAGGTGGTGATGAGCGAGCGCCCCTCCTGAACCGTACCAGGCCATATGCCCTCAACATGTGGTGGTTAGTGCTTTGGGGCAGGAGGGCCCTGCACCCCCCACCCCAAAAGCACCTTGTCCCCATGTTGATGAGGACAAGGGCCTCTTCCCAACAACCCTGGCTGTTGGTTGTCGGGGTCTGCGGGAGGGGAGCTTATCGGAATCTGGAAGCCCCTTTTAACAAGTGGGCCCCCACCCTATGCGAACCAGTATGGGGTACATTGTTCCCCTATACATTCATAAAAAATAGTGTCAAAAATAAAAACCCTATACACAGATTTTAAAGAATTTTATTAAGGCACCTCCAGCGTCGCTTTCGATTTATTCTCCCCTCTCCACCGATGTCTTCTAGCCCTCTCCAGTTCTTCTCCCTCCGTCTGCTGTCTTCTGCCTCTGCTAGGTCTTCTACGCTGTCTTCTTCTGATGTTGACTCAATGCCCTCTCCTGCTCTAATGCTGAGTGCGCGGTGTGCCACTACTTATATTGGCATGGGGCGGGGTCACTTGAGGTCCATTCCTTATGACATCACTTCCCTTTATGTGGCGACATCATAAAGGGGCAGGCCTCCGAATGACATCACCCGGTGACCCTGCCCCATGTCAATAAAAGTGTCATACTGCGCACCCAGCATTAGAGCGGGAGAGAGCGTCGAGTCAACATCGGAAGAACAACAGAGGGAGAAGATCCGGCAGAAGCAGAAAAACCGGAGGGGGCAATAGACATCAGCGGAGAGGAAAGAAAATAAAATAAATAAAATCGATGCCGGAGCTGCCCTAATAAAATTACTTTAAAAACCTGTGAACATTTTCAAAGTCGGACCGACTAGTGTCAGACCAGTTAAGACGGCTCTCATAGGGAAACATTTATTTTCACGTGACATGAGCTACCAATGTCGGAGCGTTTGTCGTACAAGTGTGAATCCGGCCTTTATACTGAAATTAAAATTACACAAAGGTGGACGCTATTTACTATTTAGGTGACTTCTGAAGGCATTTGGTTCCATTAGATTTTAGTTAGGGGTATCAGAGTAAAAGGAGGTTGAATACAAATGCACGCCACACTTTTCAGATATTTATTTGTAAAAAAATAAATAAATTGAAAACCATTTATCATTATCCTTCTACTTCACAATTGTGAGCCACTTTGTTTGTCCATCACATAAAATCCATTTTCGTTTTTGGTTGCAACATGACAAAATGTGCAACATTGAGAGGTATGAAGACTTTAAAGCGGGAGTTCACACAACATTTTTTTTTAACATTAGATTGAGGCTCGTTTTGTCAAGGGGAATCGGGTGTTTTTTTTTTAAATCGAAGCAGTACTTACCGTTTTAGAGATAGATCTTCTCCGCCGCTTCTGGGTATGGTCTTCAGGACTTGCGTTCCTATTTGATTGACAGGCTTCCGACGGTCACATACATCGCGTCACGAGTAGCCGAAAGAAGCCCAACGTCGGCGCGGCTCTATACGGCGCCTGTGCACCAACGTTCGGCTACTTTTTCGGAAAATCGTGACGCGATGTGCATGAATTATATCAGAGTTGTTTATATAGCACTGTATTTTATAATATTGGGAGCTTGCTCTCAACTCCCTTACACTTATTAGGAGCACTGATAAATTGGTTTCACATTCATCTGAACCACGACTGGTTACTTGTGAAAAGATCACGTCCATTTACAACACTGGGAGTGTGTTTCAACTCCCTCACATATACTACTATGTGAAATATACAATTTATTTTTGATTACATTTGATAGGAGTTAATGACATACACACAATACATGATTTAAAATGTGTTAATATATTACGTTTACACATACACTGGGAAGACTAAAAGCCACACTGACATAAAAAAAACACTTTGCAACTTACTAGGTCGCTTCTCTACCTATAGCCTGAAAAAAACCTTCAGCAGAACCTGCATAAATTACAGCTGGCTGGTGTATTACCAATTATTTATAATCCATTCCATCTTCCATTATAAGAAGATAATTAGTATCAGTGTATTTACTTGCTTGCCCCGAAGCTTCATATTAAGGAGCATAGGGGTTCCTGTGACATCATTAGAAAATTATTTCTTTAGGATAAAACCTGACCCTTCTATGAACCGGTGGTCAATACTTACAGGATACAAGGCAGGCCTTTCAAAGGTGACAGCATAGGGCGTTTCCTAAAACAGAGAATACCTATTAGCTTAATTTACTTTACATCCGTTAAGATTCATATATATTTCCAATATCACACCATCATTCATGAGAACCTGTTACAGCCAGACCATTCATTTTGATACCCCTATACCATTTTTCTTTCCCTGGATCTTTTACCACTTGCCTACCGGGTCAATTCTGAAACTTCTCACATATGCAGTATCTCACAAAAGTGAGTACACCTATAAGTGTCAGTTCACATCAGACACAGTTCCGTTTGCATTTTTTCTGCACAAAAAAAAAAATGCATGCACAGCGTTTTCCATGTATTCCAATAGCTCTAATAGGGAGGAAAATATATGGACAGCCACACTCCAAAAAAAACTTTATTGGTAAAAGGATAAAAAGCACTACAAATCACAGCAAACAGAGGGATACAAAGCTAACGCGTTTCGCACTAACGTCTAGTGCTTAATGATGGCTTTAGTTCACACCATGCAGTCAGTTACCGGTCAGTTTCTGCACCGGAAACTGACTGCATGGTGTGAACTAGAGCCATTGGAATACATGGAAAACGCTGTGCATGCATTTTTAGTGCAGAAAAAATGCACACAAAACTGTACGGAACTGTGTCTGGTGTGAACTGGCCCTAAGTGAAAATGTCCAAACTGGGCCCAAAGTGTCAATATTTTGTGTGGCCACCATTATTTTCCAGCACTGCCTTAAAAGGGTTGTAAAGGTAAACATTTTTTCCCCTAAATAGCTTCCTTTACCTTAGTGCAGTCCTCCTTTCACTTACCTCATCCTTCCATTTTGCTTTTAAATGTCCTTATTTCTTCTGAGAAATCCTCACTTCCTGTTCTTCTGTCTGTAACTACACACAGTAATGCAAGGCTTTCTCCCTGGTGTGGGGTGTCATGCTCGCCCCCTCCCTTGAGGGGGAGGGGGAAAGGAGTCAGGACGCTCTCTACTTTGCAGATAGAGAAAGGAGCTGTGTGTTAGTGAGCGTCCTGACTCTTCTGCTCGCCCCCTCCCCCGTCAAGGGAGGGGGCGAGCACGACACTCCACACCAGGGAGAAAGCCTTGCATTACTGTGTGTAGTTACAGACAGAAGAACAGGAAGTGAGCATTTCTCAGAAGAAATAAGGACATTTAAAAGCAAAAACCAAGGATGAGGTAAGTTGAGGAGGACTGCACTAAGGTAAAGGAAGCCATTTAGGGGAATTTTTTACCTTTACACCCCCTTTAACCCTCTTGGGCATGGAGTTCACCAAAGCTTTACGGGTTGCCACTGGAGTCCTCTTCCACTCCTCCATGATGACATCATAGAGCTGGTGGATGTCAAGAGACCTTGCGCTCCTCCACCTTCCGTTTGAGGATGCCCCACAGATGCTCAATAGGGTTTAGGTCTGGAGACATGCTTGGTCAATCCATCACCTTTACCCTCAGCTTCTTTAGCAAGGCAACTTTGAGGTGTGTTTTGGGTCATTATGTTGGAATACTGCCCTGGGCCCCAGCCTCTGAAGGGAGGGGATCATGCTCTGCTTCAGTATGTCACAGTACATGTTGGCATTCATGGTTCCCTCAGCCCCACACAATGACACTCCCACCACCATGCTTGACTGTAGGCAAGACACATTTGTCTTTGTACTCCTCACCTGGTTGCCACCACACACGCTTGACACCATCTGAACCAAATAAGTTTATCTTGGTCTCATCAGACCACAGGACATTGTTCCAGTAATCCATGTCCTTAGTCTACTTGTCTTCAGCAAACTGCAGGCTTTCTTGTGAATCATCTTTAAAAGAGGCTTCCTTCTGCGGCGTATGGTCTGAGCACTGACAGGCTGACCCCAACTGCTTCAACCTCTGTAGCAATGCTGGCAGCATTTATATGTCTATTTCCCAAAGACAGCCTCTGGATATGACGCCGAGCATGTGCACTCAACCGCTTTGGTTGACCATGGCGAGGCCTGTTCTGAGTAGAACCTGTCCTGTTAAACCGCTGTATGGTCTTGGCCACCGTGCTGCAGCTCAGTTTCAGGGTCTTGCCAATCTTCTTATAGCCTAGGCCAGGGATGGCAAACCTTGGCACTCCAGATGTTTTGGAACTACATTTCCCATGATGCTCAACTACATTGCAGAGAGCATGAACATCATGGGAAATGTAGTTCCAAAACATCTGGGGTGCCAAGGTTCGCCATCGCTGGCCTAGGCCATATTTATGTAGAGCAACAATTCTTTTTTTCAGATCCTTAGAGAGTTCTTTGCCATGAGATGCCATGTTAAACTTCCAGTGACCAGTATGAGCGTGATAAATTTAACACACCTGCTCTCTATTCACACCTGAGACCTTGTAACACTAATGAGTTAAATGACACCGGGGAAGGAAAGTGGCTAATTGGGCCCAATTTGGAAATTTTCACTTAGGGGTATACTCACTTTTGTTGCCAGACATTAGGGTGTTGAGTTATTTTGGGGGGACAGCAAATTTACACTGTTATACAATCTGTACACTCACTAATTTACATTGTAGCAAAGTGTAATTTCTTCAGTGTTGTCACATGAAAACAAGAGTTTTTACCTGTTAACTCATTATCAAGGACAGCTTACAGAGAGATAGGCTCCTCCCACCTAGCACAGGAAATACATGATCCACATTATAAAAGACAGCCCACAAAGTAGCCCATCAGTAATAATAAATAACCAAAAGGCAAGATAAAATAAAAAACTCACATTAGCGCAACCAGCTTACAATTACATCATTATACTTATAAAACCAAGGGAGGGAACTGACGCCGTCCTGGAAGATTCCTGGAAAACAAGGCAACAGGTAATAACTCTTGTTTTCCCAAGTCATCTTCCAGGACGGCTTACAGAGAGGACAAAATAGAACTACATGATCAGGGCGGGACCACAGCTTTAAGCACCTTTCTCCCGACAGCCTGTTTCTGGTTAGAGAACAGGCCCAATCAATAATATTTATGAAGGTTTGGAAGCTGGACCCGGATGCAGTATCAAAGATCTGGGGAGAAGAAGCCCTGACCTTTCCAGTCCAAGAAATGGCTCCTCCTCTGTCTGATTGAGCTTTGATGTTTTCCAGAGGAAACAGCAATGATGCCTAGTAGGCTTCCATCATTGCCTATTTCAATCACTTTGTAATAGTAATATTTTGACATCTTCTTGCCTTTATTTGGGCTCCGGAACAGAACAAGCAAACTAGAGGTTGATCTCCAATCTATAGATCTCACCCCACACAATGCTCATTCAATGAGATACCCATGGACATTTATAGAATAGGCCCTAGTAATTATCCAGCTAGATTGGCATGATGGGTGGTGACATCATAAGGGGCAGGCCTCCGGTGACCCTGCCCCATGCCAATATAAGTAGTGGCACACCACGCACCCAGCATTAGAGCGGGCGAGAGCGTTGTGTCAACATCGGAAGAAGACAACGGAGAAGATCGGGGAAGAGCAAGCAAAAGAGCAGAAGATATTGGAGGAGACCCAGCAGAAGACAGAGGGGAGAAGAACCGGAGAGGGGAGGAGAAGTTGGAAGAGACTACCGGAGCTGCCTTATAAATTACTTAAAAAACCTGTGTAGTGTGTTTTATTTTTTTACACTTTTTACCCAGGTGAATGGGTAGGGGTACAGTGAACAAGGCGGAATGAACCTTTTACAAAGAGAGACAAGGTGCAGACAATCACCCCATGACCAGCACCCAGCCACCTAGGGAGACCCAAATGAAGCCCCACCACTAGTAGGGAAAAAAAGAGGATACACACACAGCAAGACTCCCCAGACCAGCCCTGTTGGTCTGTGGATAATACAGAGAATCATCTCAAAACCCCTGGTGCCCACCTTCACCAAGAAGCAAGAAAAGAGGAACCCCCATTTGCCTCTTTCTTACCTTTGGGCCAGAGTCTGCAGGTGTCCCAGACCTGCTTTCTTGCTTACGGTCTCCCCCTGGTGATTTACCAGCGTGTGACAAAATGGCTTCCACCATCTTCTCTGTAGCCCTGAGAGGTCGAGCAGTGAGGATCCTGGTCTGGCACTATGGATCGAATGCCTCCCCTGGAACAGTGCATGGAGCTTGTAGCTCTAACCACCAGGTCAGTGTTTGCTACCAAAAACATGGCTGCCAAGCCACTTCCTCCACTCTGCTTTCAAGGTAGGAGCGCAGACCGCTACGCTATTGAGCAAAGCATGACCTTCAGGACTCCATAAGTCTGTACTGTCCCCTGGAAGACTCACCCGAGTCACAATTCCACACTGCCAGTGTACCTGAATCTACAGGCATGCTGCCGACCAGACTCCAGTGGAGAAAGAGGGTCCCCTGGAGTAAAAATTCAAAACTCCCTTTCCAGGGCAGTCCAATAAAGCCCGAGCTACCTGCCTCCCCAGGTTCACTGCCCCTGTTCTGGGATGCTGTAGCCGGGAGGCCCCTGCCACCTAGCATGAAGGCCGGAGGAAAAAAAAAAAACAATTTCTTCAGAGTTCCTATCTGGCCGGAAGAAACACAAATACTGAGGGGCTACTGCCTCTGGGCTGTCTTTCATAATGTTGATCATGTGTTTTATGAGCCCATCTCTCTGTAAGCCAATGTTCCATCAGACATGGAAGTGAAGTTCCGTCGCCGCCATTTGGCTACACCCCACACTCCTCCACAGCAACGATACACTGAGAAGGGGGCAAGCGGACATCTTGTTACACCCACCAGAGTTTTGCATTTCAGTTATTTTTAAACAGGAAAAACACAGCTTATAAGGTGAAATACAGTATATAGAAATCAGACGGACTGTTTAGATGTTGAATCTTAAAAGCAGTGGCAAACGTGCTGATCTCACAGGTTTGCCAATGTGACAGAACAACTCTGCTTTTATAATTCAACATATAAACAGTCCAATGGATTTCCAAATAGTGTATTTCACCATACATGCTCCGTTTCCTGTTTAAAATAACTGTAAAGTGCAAAACTCCAGTGGGTGTAAAAAGAGGTCAGCTTGCCCCCTTCACTTCCATCATCAATTCTGACGAAAACCGTCCTGGAAAAAGACGTAATAAAATAGCTACAAAAATGTGAGGGGTGTACTTACTTTTGTGAGAGACCAAGTAAAAATCTATTTTTTTTTCTTCTAAAAAATATCTTAGAACCCCAAAACATTAAAACAATTTTTAGCAGAGGCCCTAGAGCAGGGGTGCCCAACCAGTGGCCTGCAGAGCCCTCTGAAGTGACCCGCGACCTCCTGCTCTGGGATGGAATAAAACAGAATACTGTTATTATGGGTAAGTTTATTACTAAAATCACAGTGTATATATGGACATATCTGTTCTGCAGTGGTTACTGGGCTGCTTTCAAACTGATCCGCAGGTGCAGAAAAGTGCACTTGTGGGTTACCTGCACTGAGCCATAGACTTCTATTACCTGTGAATTTGGTATGCTGAGAGTAGAGTGGGCTCTATAGAGTAGAGTGGGCTGCCATCCACCCGCTCCGCTCATTGTAGCCCACGACCGGTTACCAATTCGCTTAAATGGCCCTTGCTCTTCAAAAGGTTGGGCACCCCTGCCCTAGAGACTAAAATGGTGGTCATTGCAAACTTTATTTCACACAGTATTTGGAGCAGCGATATTTAACCGATTGTCAACCAGCCACCGTCATTATACTGCGGTAGGTCGGCACGATCCCACAAGCCGTCCTAGCTGTACGTCGACTCCTTTAAGCGGAATAGCAGGCACGCTGCAATGCGGGGCTGTCGATTTGTGTGACTGGCGGACGCAATGACTGGCGGACGCAATGACTGGCGGACGCAATGACTGCCGGCCACGAGAGCCAGAACAGGGACGTGCGTGCATGTGTGTAAACACACACATCCCAGTTCTGTAATGAGAGGAGATACAGATCACAAGTTCCTACTAGCTAGGAACAGCGACTTGTCATCTCCTCTAGTCAGTCCCATCCCCCCTACAGTTAGAACACACACTAATGAACACAGAAAACCCCTTGATCACCCCTAGCGTTAACCCCTTCCCTGCCAGTGACATTTACACAGTAATTAGTGCATTTTTATAGCACCGATTGCTGTATAATTGTCAATGGTCCCAAAAAATGTGTCTATATATATATATATATATATATATATATATATATATATATATATATATATATATATATATATATATATATATATATATATATATATATATATATATATATATATATATATATACACATATATATATATATACACACACACACACACACACACACAATGCCATAAATCTTTTGCCTATTTTGTAGATGCTATAACTTTTGTGCAAACCAATCAATATACGCTTGTTGCGATTACCAAAAATATGTAGAAAAAAACAGCCTAAACTGAGAGAAATTCTTTTTTTTTTTGGGGGGGGGGATATTTATTACAGCAAACAAATACAAAATCTTGTGTTTTTCAAAGTTTTTGCTCCTTTTTTTTGTTTATAGCGCAAAAAATTAAAACCACAGAGATGATCAAACACCACCAAAAGAAAGCTCATCAATTTTGTTTGGATACAGCAGTACACGACCGCGCAATTGTCAGTTAAAGCCATCGAGCAGCCAAATCTTCTGGAGCTGAAGTGGTTACAATTTATTTGTGGTTAAAGTAAACCTGTGCCCAGACAATGTACATTTATACACTCATGGCCAAAAATGTTGGCACCCTTGCATTTCTGTCAGATAATGCATCACGTCGCCCAAAAAATTGTTGCAATTACAAATGTTTAGGCAATCTGACACATTCAACAAAAAAAACCTCCAAAAATGGACTGGACAAAAGTATTGGCAGCCTCAATTTAATATTTGGTAGCACACCCCTTGGAAAAAAAATAACTGAAATCAATCTCTTCCTGTAACCATCAATGAGTTTCTTACACCTCTCTACTGGAATTTCTGGCCACTCTTCTTTCGCCAACTTTTCCAGGCCTCTCAGATTAGAAGGTTCGTTTTCCCCAACAGGTGCTCTATGGGATTTAGATCTGGACTAATGAGTCAGTTCAGTACTCTCCAGCACTTTGTCTTAACCACTTGCCGACCGCGCCATAGGCATTTTACTGCTACAGCGCGGTCGAGTTGTTCTGGGAGGACGTCCCTGGGACGTCCTCCCAGAATCCTCCACTTGCACGCCCCCTGGGGCGCGCTCCTGGAATCATCCGTGAGCGCCGGTTCCTCCCTCTCCTTTCTGTACCGTTCGGTACAGTGTGAGAGGAGGGGGGGGGGGGGAGCGGGTGTCAGCAGCAGCACTGAGGGCTGGATCTGTGACAACTGCAGTCACAGATCCAGCCATCCCAGCTCAGCTATCCCTGCACAATACCCCAATACTCTGCAATACCCTGCGCGATACTCTGCAATACCCCAATATTCTGCAATACCCTGCGCGATACTCTGCAATACCCCGCGCGATACTCTGCAATACCCCCCACGATACTCTGCAATACCCCCCACGATACTCTGCAATACCCCCCACGATACTCTGCAATACCCCCCACGATACTCTGCAATACCCATTTTTTTAAAGCGCCCCTGTCCCCATGTGCTCGCATGCAGAAGCGAACGCATACGCAAGTCCCGCCCACATATGAAACCGGTGTTCAAGCCACACATGTGAGGTATCGCTGCGAACGTTAGAGCGAGAGCAATCATTTTGGCCCTAGACCTCCTCTGTAACTAAAAAGATGTAACCAATAAAAGTAATTAAAGCGTCGCCTATGGGGATTTTTAAGTAGCGAAGTTTGGCGCCATTCCATGAGTGTGCGCAATTTTGAAGTGTGACATGTTGGGTATCTATTTACTCGACGTAACTTCATCTTTCACATTATGAAAAAAAATTGGGCTAACTTTACTGTTTTTTTTTTATACGCACAAAACTTTTTTTTTTAAAAACACGCGTTCAAAAAATTTCTGCGAAAATACCATGCAAGATAAAAAGTTGTAACGGCCGCCATTGTATTCTCTAGGGTCTTTGCTAAAAAAGCATATATAATGTTTTGGGGTTCTATGTAATTTTCTAGCAAATAAATGATGATTTTTCCATGTAGGAGAGAAATGTCAGAATTGGCCTGGGTGTTCCAGAACGCCTGATGGTGCTCCCTGCATGTCGGGCCTCTGTATGTGGCCACGCTGTGTAAAAGTCTCACACATGTGGTATCGCCATACTCGGGAGGAATAGCAGAATGGGTTTTGGGGTGTAATTTGTGGTATGCATATGCTGTGTGTGTGAGAAATAACATGCTAATATGACAGAAACTAGTTTTTATTTTTTACAGAATTTTGTCGTTTTTCTTTTATAGCGCAAAAAATAAAAAACCCAGAGGTGACCAAATGCCACCAAAAGAAAGCTCTATTTGTGTGGAAAAAAAGGACAAAAATTTCAAATGGGTACAATGTTGTATGACTGAGTAATTGTCATTCAAATTGTGAGAGCACCGAAAGCTGAAAATTGGTCTGGTGAGGAAGGGGGTTTAAGTGCCCAGTGGTCAAGAGGTTAAAGAGGATGTAAACCCTGTCACTCCACTTTTACCTACAGGTAAGCCTATAATAAGGCTTACCTGTAGGTACCATGAATATCTCCTAATAATGCGGTGTATACTAGCTCATTATGCTTTTGTCTACCAGGCACCCCCCCCCCCCCCCAAGTTTACGACAACTTTAACCACTTCAGGCCCAGAAGATTTGGCTGCTCAATGACCAGGCCATTTTTTGCGATACGGCACTGTGTCGCTTTAACTGACAATTGCACGGTCGTGCGATGCTGTACCCAAACAATGAACAAAACTTTTTTTCACACAGATAGAGCTTTCTTTTGGTGGTATTTAATCATCTCTGTGGTTTTTATTTTTTGCGCTATAAACAAAAAAAAAAAAAAAAAAATACAACATTTTCTCAGTTTAGGCCGATATGTATTCTACATATTTTTGGTAAAAAAAAATTGCAATAAGCGTATATTGGATTGGTGTGTGCAAAAGCGTTTACAGAATAGGGGAAAGATTTATGGCATTTTTATTATTATTTTTTTTAACACTAGAGAGCGCGATCAAGGGGTTAACTGTGTTCCAACTATGGGGAGAGGGGACTCACTATAGGAGATGACAGATCGTGGTTCCTAGCTATTAGATCTGTCTCTCCTCACAGGACAGGGATATGTGTGTATATACACACACACACACACACACACACACATTCTGCCTCTCATGCCCGCAATGGCGCATGGCTGGCAGTCATCACGACTGCCGGTCACGAGCATCAGCACCCCCGCCTACCACTCTGCTTAATGGGACCGACGTACAGCTACGACGGTTCGCGGGATCGTGCAGTATAATGACGGCGGCTGGCCGGCAAGTGGTTAAACCATTTCTGGGTGATTTTTGACATGTGCTTTGGTTCATTATCCTGCTGCGAGACCCATGACTTCTGATGGAGACCCAACTTTGACACTGGGCCCTACATAGCACACCAGAATTCTTTGGTAGTTTTCACATTTCATAATACCATGCACATGATCAAGACATCCAGTACCCAAAGCAGCAAAGCAACCACCATGTCTGACTGCATTCTTTTCTTTAAAGGTGATGGGCTTTACCAAAAAGCTGTCATTTCATTTTTGTCTGTCCATAGCACATTGTCCCAAAATGATTTTGGCTTCCTCAGTTAAGTTTTTGCAAACGTTAATTTGACATTTTTCCTCTTTCGACCATGTCTAGAGAGATTAGCTACAGTGCCATGGGCTGTAAACGTCTTGATACAGTTTCACACAGTGTACACAGAAACATTAACCCCTTCACGTGGACCGTACGCAAATATGCTTTCTCGGCTTGAAGAGGTTATACCGGGAGGGGTTGCCTGCAGCTGAAGACATCACCTTGGTATCGTTTTAGCTGCTCGGCTGTTATCCTATAGTGCGGGAGGGATGCATTCTATGCATAAAGGTGAAAAAACATCAGACGATTGGCGGGCCCCCAGGCCCCCCCCGTTTACTTACCCAAGCCCTCGAAAATCCAGTGCCGTGAAAACGCAGGCTTCGACAGGGCTTTTCGGCTCTTCTCGGCTCATTCATTGGACGATTGATAGCAGCGCAGCCATTGACTCTCGCTGCGGTCAATAAAATCAATGATGCGACGCACCGGGGGGCCGAGTTATTCAGTTGTCGGCTATAGCCACAGACTGCATCACTGGAGCGTGCCTGCACACTAACCCCCTTGGGAGAGCGCTTCCCACGGGGGTTAGCTGATGTGGGGAGGAGCCAAGGGACCCCCAGAAGACGAGGATCGGGGCCACTCTGTGCAAACCGAGCTGCACAGTAGGAGGTAAGTATAACATGTTTTTTTTAAATAACAAAAAAGAACCTTTAGGCTCCTTTCACACGGTCTGACCGTTCAGGTTCGCCTGTCAGTTTTGTCGGCGGACCTGAATGGCCGCTCCATGCAAGCCTATGGCGCGTCAGATGTCAGCAGTGACATGTCCGCTGACATCCGACCCAATAAAATCAGACGCATGGCGATACATCGCCATCCGTCCATGGCGGATCGGATGAAAACAGACATGCTGTCTGTTTTCATCAGATCTCTCCATAGTAGACAGCGGTGCTCGACAAGCCCCCCCCCCCCCCCCCCCACTCAGTGAACAGAGAGGGACCTCTCATCTGCCAGCTCAGCGGAGAGATCTTCCGCTGAGCTGGTGGACTCCGTATCGACGGCGTCTGCCTCGTCTGAATGAAGCCTTAGAACCACTTTAAATTCTTTACAATATTATTTGTGCGTAAAAAGTACACAAAAGCATTAAAATTTAGGAAGTAAAAATGAGAACTCTAATCAACGCGTCTCATGACAGTCTCTGAATGATTTTTTTTATCACCAATAGAACTAAAGACACTGGGGAAAGGCAATTCTTAGGCCCCTTTCACACAGGGCATGTCCCTTCTAATCAGCAGGGAATCTGAACAGCACCCCTACTGAATGAAAATCAATTCATATGTAATGTCACATCTGTGGGCTTTGTGTCTGTTCAGGGTTTTTCTGATGGCGCTTAAAGTGGTTGTAAACCCAGCCACACAACTTGCACCTACAGGTAAGCCTAGATTAAGGCTTACCTGTACGTGCAAGAAATATCTCCTAAACCTGCATGGTTTAGAAGATTTTTACAATAATGACAGGCAATGGGTTTACTTCCTCTTTAACAGACTTATGTTAGGCCTACAGGCAGCCAGACGTGCATAATTTACATCCATTTACCTCAGATTCGTCATGATTAGGTCAGAAAATACGGAAGGTCGACTGAGGAGAACTCGGAGGTAATTGTATGTACTGTCCATTTACATCTGCCTGCACATAAACTGACATGGAGTCTCCATTCAGATCCACCTGAAAACTTACACATGGATCTGATCAGGACACCTGTGTGAAAGAGCTCTTAGACCCCCCTTTGCCACCGGAGGAGTTTTTCAGGTGCTAAAGGGCTAAAAATAGCACCTGTAAAGCGCTTGAAAAATGACTCCCATGCAGCCCCAGTGTAAAAGCCAGAGTGCTTTCACACTGGAGCTGTGCGCTTGCAAGATGTTAGAAAAAGTCCTGCAAGCAGCATCTTTAGAGTGGTGTATACACCGATCCTCCACCACACCGCTGCCAAAGCACCTGCAAAGCACAGCAGCGCTTTTAGGGGGCATTTAACCCTTTATTTGGCCGTTGGCCGGGGTTAAAAACAGTCACTATTAGCTGAATAGCGCCGCTAAAACGCTGCTAATACTAGCAGCGCTTTACCGCTAACACGGCCCACGACTCAGTGTGAAAGGGCTCTTAAGAAAACAAAAAACAACTCTTACAATTTCATGCCAGATAACATTTCATTAGAATATTACCATCAGGTGGTACTTCAGGACGTAATGTATAACCCATGTTAGGGCTAAAATTTTTGCAGATGTTTTGCCAAAATTGTATGTTTTATAAGTCTAAAAAACAAAACAGAAAAAAAACACATTAGAAAACATTTTTTAATTGTTTATCCAAAAAACAGCATGTTTAAACTCTACAACTTTTCCAAAATGTGTAACATTTAGGTAATTGAAATTTCACTAGTTCCTGTGGTTCCATCCACCTGTCCCTACATCATTGCAGTGTCCTGTAGGCGCATCCATAGTAATGAATGGGGCAGCAAGACATGTACAGGGGGGTGTTAAGGTCCTTTTAGTAGCAAACATTTTGAGTCATTATAAAAGGTTGTCATTTTTTTTCTTTAAATAACAAACATGTTATACCTTACCTGCGATGTACAAGGGATTTGCAGAGAGAACCCCCGATACTCTTCTTTTTGGGTCCCCCATCGGTGGTCTTGGTTCCTTCCCCCAGCGATTGCCCCTATTAGCAAGCCTCTTGCTATGGGGGCACTCGAGCAGGTTAACTCCCAAGCCGCACTCCTGTTAATGGACATTGTCCATTCATACAGTGTGGCTTTCTCTCTCGCTCATGCACATCACTGGACTGAGATGGGGCTCAGGCAAGTATAAGAAGGGCGTATTTATGTTTAAACCTCATGAAATGAAATCTGAACAAAGCACATATATCTGTAGTGTTTACTCGTCTCTCTCTAAAGCTCCAAGAGCCATTTCTCTCTGGTGTGTCGTTCCTCAGTCATCAGCATTAATCACTTCTGACAAGTTCTCCACACACAGCTTGTCTATTCAGAACACAGCTTTGTATCCTTCCTTCACTCCTGTGCCATGTGTGGAGGGGGAAGGTGTGTCCCTTGTCTTCCAATCAGCTCTCACACATTGTACAAGAGTTCCAAATGCAGTTTTCCGTCCCCTCCTCTGTGATACTGACAGATCAAGAAGGATTTTATCATGATTCTGCACTGGGGGGGGGGGGGGGGGGGGGGGTGCAATGTTAGCTAGATCTACAAAAGAGGAAAATAAAATGGGGGTGCCTATTTTAGATGCAAGATTTCAAAATAGCAAAACAGTGTGGCAAGGGTGTGCGGAAAGCAAACAGAATTCTGGGGCGCATAACCAGCAAGTGAGAGGAGGCCCTAAATTCCCTATATAATGTAGATCTTTAGTTAGCCCTCATTAGATACTGTGCCTAGAATACCGAGGGAAGACTTCTGAAACTTAGTACATACAGTCTTATAGGAGAAGTGCACTCCAGTGACCCAGATTCAGCCAACAGCAGGCTAAAGTCTGCTGCCAGCTGACATCACTCAGCTGGTCCAGACTTGAGGGATCCCAACTTCAATGATCCACACTGCCAGAGAGCTACCGAGAGCCTGAGCCAGCTACTCTAACCCCCCCCCCCCCACAGCCCAGCGCTCCAGTGAGCACTAGAGGGGCAGAGTAGAGCGCTGCTGACTGACAGTCGTCGTCGTCTCTCTTCTCACTGAAGACTGAGCAATCAGCTGTCTGTCCGATTGCTCAGTTTAGAGCCAGTGGGGGACCAATGCTGCATCCACCTAGTTGAGTACATATCGTTATTTTGAAAACTAGAATTTCTCTTTTAAGAGAAGGGACAGGCTTAAAACCTTAAAAGGATAAGTTCACCTTTTGTAACATGTTACATCCGTAACATGTTACAGATGCAGCAGCCCCCAGTCCCCTGTTGTCAGCCAGCGGCGTAACGTCTCCCCAAACTCGCCGTCAGAATTTAAGAAAAAAAGCGCAGAAGTGCGGGACTCCGCCCACCTGGCTGCATCATTTATTCAGAGATTTGTGGATGTAGGGTGTAGGATGCAGGGTGATATTAAACGCTCTATGTAGTCAATTGGTCAGTGTGCAGTTGCCTGCCCATATGAAGTAGGAACAGACAGCTAACACTGACAGTCTGCACTCTGCAAGAGCCCTGCATTGCACCTGCGATCTGCTGATCATGGGTACAATGCTTTGCAGGCTCCTAGTAAAAAAAAAAAAAAAAAATTTCTTTTGGTGGTATTTTATTACCACTGGGATTTTTATTTTATTGCTAAATAATCGAAAAAACGACCCAACATTAAAAAAAATAAAAATAAAAGTTTGTTGTTTGTTATAAAATGTTGTAAACAGACAATTTTGATGTGCCCTGACGAGACTGCACTGGTGGGCACTGATGAGGTGGCACCGATAGGCGACGCCGATTGGCAGCCCTAATGGGCACTGTTGGGGTTGCACTGATAATCACTGAATCAGTTTAGATATCTTTCACACAAGCCAGTTTTCCGGCTCACCTAACCGGTCCATGTGATGAAAGGAATGCAGATACCAGCTTGTGTTTACATAGTGATCAGCTGTGATTGGGCCTTTACCCCGATCTGTGATCGGCTGTGTCCCATTAACACAGCAATTACAGAGCACGCTGCCCGCATGCTGCAGTGGGTGCGATCACGGGAGGACGTCATATGACACCCTGCTAGAAGTGGCCGACCACACTGTAGTCATCATTCGACTATAGCGCAGTCGGTAAGTGGTTAAAATGGTCAGCTGGTAATAAATGTATGTAAAACCTTTATCTCAAAAGGAAAAAAAAATATTTTTCTCCAATTTCTTATAAAGTGTTATCTGAAATTTGGCTTTGTTAGTCAAGTCCATCTAATCTTACTGTCTCCCCAGCCTGAAGATAACTTCATTGCTTCTTCTTCCAGAGTGGAGACAACCAAAGACAGGAAGTAAGTGCAATATATTTACTTTTGTTTTGGGGTTTAATATCACTTTAAAGGGGGCTGTGAAAAGTTCGGAAGGGCAGTATTTCAATTGGAAGCTAAAACTGCAGGGTTAAAACAGGTGGCGGAGACGCAGCTCATCGCCTCCAGATTGGCCTGTCAAACTTAATACACCACTTGATTTTTTTCTGCTGCCACACTACTATGTTTCTATGTTATTCAAGATCACTAGGTGAAAATAAAGGAAGAAATGCCAAAAAAAAAAAAGAAAACCATAAAAAAAAATAGGACTATGCGATTAAGGGGCCACTCATTCAAGTATTGCAAATGCGCAGCAAACTCTCCCCTTTTAAAAACCCACCCATTTGAAGTGTACTCTCCCATGTTTAAAATCTATGCATGTTCAGTGCACTCTCCCCCCCCTGTAGTAGTAGCTGAGTCCTACTACATGGAGAGAGACAGTGCACTGTGGATGCACATGTTTTGAATAAGAGAAAAGTACTCGCTCCTGTGCTTTGGGGATGCTGCCCATTGCTTACTGGGGTAGCCATTACATTAAAGCGGGGGTTCACCCTTAGAGGGCACTTTTTCCCCTTAGATTCCTGCTCGTTTTTACTAGGGGAATCGGCTATTTAATTTAAAATATGTGCAGTACTTACCCGTTTACGAGATGCATCCTCTCCGTCGCTTCCGGGTATGGGCTGCGGGAATGGGCGTTCCTTCTTGATTGACAGGCTTCCGAGAGGCTTCCGACGGTCGCATCCATCGCGTCACGATTTTCCGAAAGAAGCCGAACGTCGGTGCGCAGGCGCAGTATAGAGCCGCACCGACGTTCGGCTTCTTTCGGCTACGAGTGACGCGATGGATGCGACCGTCGGAAGCCTCTCGGAAGGCTGTCACTCAAGAAGGAATGCCCGCTCCCGAAGACCCATACCCGGAAGCGACGGAAGAAGATGCAGCTCGAAAACGGGTAAGTACTGCTCATATTTTAATACAAATAGCCGATTCCCCTAGACCGAACGAGCAGGAAGCTAAGGGGAGATTTTTTTTTTTTTACAAATGGGTGAACTCCCGCTTTAAGCAATATTTTGTTAATGCTGCACATTTTAATGCTGTACACGAGGGCCCCTTTAAATGCATAGTCTATTCTATTGGAAAGGTGAAGTTAGTCTTTAAAGTGATACTAAAGCTTTGTTTTGTTATTTAATAACAAACATATCATACTTGCCTCCACTGTGCAGCTCTTTTTGCACAGAGTGGCTCTGATCCTCCTCTTCTGGGGGCCCTCAGTGGCTCTTCCCCGCATTAGATAACCCCCTAGGACAGGGGTGTCAAACTTAAAGCGGGGGTTCACCCTTAGAGGGCACTTTTCCCCCTTAGATTCCTGCTCGTTTTTACTAGGGGAATCGGCTATTTAATTTAAAATATGTGCAGTACTTACCCGTTTACGAGACGCATCCTCTCCGTCGCTTCCGGGTATGGGCTTCGGGAATGGGCGTTCCTTCTTGATTGACAGGCTTCCGAGAGGCTTCCGACGGTCGCATCCATCGCGTCACGATTTTCCGAAAGAAGCCGAACGTCGGTGCGCAGGCGCAGTATAGAGCCGCACCGACGTTCGGCTTCTTTCGGCTACGAGTGACGCGATGGATGCGACCGTCGGAAGCCTCTCGGAAGAATGTCAATCAAGAAGGAACGCCCGCTCCCGAAGACCCATACCCGGAAGCGACGGAAGAAGATGCAGCTCGAAAACGGGTAAGTACGGATCATATTTTAATATAAATAGCCGATTCCCCTAGACCGAACGAGCAGGAAGCTAAGGGGAGATTTTTTTTTTTTTTTAAAATGGGTGAACTCCCGCTTTAATTTCATTGTGGGCCGCATCAGCATTATGACTGCCATCAAAAGGGCCGGTTGTATCTGTAAGATTAGATGTCCAGCGCATCCCCTCCCCTTTACATTAGATGTCAAGAGCCACCCCACCATCAGAAGTTTAGTCCCCCACTCTCCCTTACATCACAGTTCCTTATGCTGCTGCTGGAAAGAAGCTGGATGCATTGCTTGAAAACTGAAAGTAAGGGTCTGGAGAAGGACCAGAGGAGGGCTGCAGGAGAGGTGCGAGGGCCACATGAAATGGCCTGGATTCGGCCCGCGGGCCTTGTGTTTGACACCTGTGCCCTAGGAGAGCTCTCCCGAGGGGGTTACCTTGCGGGCGCGCTCCCGAAAAATGTTCTATTAATTATACAAGGCTTTACTCTCTGTGTGGAAGCAGTGATCTCTATTAAGGGGTCAGGCACACCCCTCTGCTGATTCCGAGGTTGGAACTCTCCTATCAGCAGGGAGCATGAGCTTTGCTGACTGGAGATCTCTACGTCTGACTGTGTATGTGATGTGTGAGACCTCCGAGATGGATCGCTGCTTCCACATCAGGAACGACAGATGCCATCTCCAGATTGCAGGCATGTCTGCTTATTTCCATGCCGCAGCCCTCTGTGCGTCCCTGCGGTTGGGTAAACGGTGTCTTTCTTTGTAAAAGAAAACACCCCACAAGGCACTGACAGACATCATCCCTGTGTGGGCAAGTGTGACTGAGCCATAAAACAGCTGCCATCTAACAGTAACCACCTGAATTCTATTGTAAACATGGCTGTCTGATCACACAGCTATCTGTTCCCTATGGGATTTCAGAGACTGGCAGGTAAACCAATCACATTCCTGATCCCTTCCACCCCCCTGTCAGACCCCCCCTGCAGGTCACATACATAGGTCCTCCAGAAGCTCTTCTCCCGCAGGAAGTTGCTCCAGAATCTCTCCACTGGACCCTGCTTGGTGGGAGGCAGGACGGGCTCCCGAGGACTCAGCTCCTGATCCTTCAACCATTTCCTCCTCAGAACCCTCAGCTGCTCCAGCCGTAGTTTCTCGTCTGTAGGTTTCAAAGCCATGTCTTTGTGACCTCAGCTCCCCACAAAAACGACACCTCTGTTCCTTTAGCTCTCCACAGAGGGCACTCGAAGACTTCGGCGCAGCTTAATGACGTCGGGCTCAGGAAAGGTGCGCAGGCTCCCTCTGCTGGTTATTGATCAGTACTACATTGCTAGCTGTGACAAGCTAGAGTGGGGAAAAGCATTCTCATTGACAGACCCCTGTGCATGGTCTTTCTTTCATATTCTAATAGGAAATGTATAAATCTCATCACAATATTCACATATTCAATGCATCCAGCTATTTTACGTTGTCTTTTTTTTATTAGTACTCTTTGAAGTGAAAACGTTTAACCACTTCAATACCGGGCACTTTTTCCCCCTTCCTGCCAAGGCCAATTTTTGCTTTCAGCGCTATTAGCCACATGGCAATTGCACAGCCATGCTACACTCCACCCAAATAAACTTTCTATCATTTTTAATGTTTTTTTACACAAATAGAGCTTTCTTTTTGTAGTATTTAACCACTTACTGGGCACTTAAACCCCCTTCCTGCCCAGAGGACTTTTTTTGCGATTCGGCACTGTGTCGCTGTAACTGACGATTGCACGTGCGACGTGGCTCCCAAACAAAATTGACGTCCTTTTTTCCCCACAAATGGAGCTTTCTTTTGGTGGTATTTGATCACCTCTGCGGTTTTTATTTTTTGCGCTATAAACAAAAATAGAGCGACAATTTTGAAAAAAAAAAATATTTTTTACTTGTTGCTATAATAAATAGCTCATTTTTTATTTTTATTTTCCTCAGTCTAGGCCGATACGTATTCTACATATTTTTAGTAAAAAAAAAAAAAAAAAAAAAATCGCAATAAGCGACTGGTTTGTGCAAAAGTTATAGCGCCTACAAAATAAGGGACAGAATTTTTTTTTTTTTTTTTTTTTTTTTTACTAGTAATGGTGGCGATCTGCGATTTTTATTGCGACTGCGACATTATGGTGGACACATCGGACACTTTTGACACATTTTTGGCACAATCCACATTTATACTGCGATCAGTGCTATAAATATGCACTAATTACTGTATAAATGTGACTGGCAGGGAAGGGGTTAACACTAGGGGGTGAGGAAGGGGTTAAATGGATTCCCTATATAGTGTTCTAACTGTGGGGGAAGGGGGGTGACTGGGGGAGGTGACCGATCTGTGTCTCTATGTACAAGAGACACAGATCGGTCTCCTCTCTCCCTGACAGCACCGCTGTCTGTGAGAGCCGGTGATCTGACATGCTGGTTCCATGTATCATGGAAGTTCCAGCGCATGCGCGAACTGATGCGCTGAGATGGTTCCAGCCATCGGGAAAGTTCCTTCAAGCACTGCGCAGGTGCAAACTTGCTGACGGAAATCCCCGAACGGCGGCCGGCATCCAGGGCGACGTGGATTTTGAGGTAAGTGGCCAGTCGGCCTCACGTCCTTGCTGCGCTCGGACGGCTCACTTCGCTCGCTCGGCCTCCTGGCTCTTTTTTTAACATCCTCCAATCCACGGGGATGTTAAAGAATGAGCCTGGATGCCGGGCGAGGTTCGGGGATTTCCGTCGGGAAGTTTACGCCTGCGCAGTCAGTGGAGGAACTTCCCCCATAGGGGAACATTGAGGACAAGTCACCGGCAATGAGAGATGATCTCATATGTAAACATATGAGATCATCTCTCATTGGCCGCACAGATCGCCTAGCAAACGCCCACTCTGATTGGCCGTTCACGGCGATCTGTGATTGGCTGTGTCCAAGGGACACGGCCAGCACAGAAGTTCCCCGCTGCGCGCTCGGGGAACGCAGAAAGGTGCGGCCGTAAAAACACGGTGCCCCAGAGAAGTAGAACCACCCTGCGGCCGTATATAGTCGTACGGCCGTCGGGAAGTGGTTAAGCCCCGAGCCTCTTTCTGCGATTTGGTGTTTACAAGTTAAAAATGTTTTTTTTGCTAGAAAATTACTTAGAACCCCCAAACTATATATATATATATATATATATATATATATATATATATATATATATATATATATATATATATATATATATATATATATATATATATATATATATATATATATATATATATATAAATAATTTTTTTTTCTAACATCCTAGAGAATAAAATGGTGGTCTTTGCAATAATTTTTGTCACACCGTATTTGCGCAGCGGTCTTAAAAGCACACTTTTTTTTGGAAACAAAAAAAAAACACTCCTTTGAATTGAAAAATAAGTAAAGTAAGCCCAATTTTTGTTTTTATACTGTGAAATATAATGTTACGCCGAGTAAACTTATACCCAACATGTCACGCTTCAAAGTTGCGCCCGCTCGTGGAATGACGACAAATTTTTACCCTTAAAAATCTCCATAGGCGACGTTTAAAAAATTCTACAGGTTGCATGTTTTGATTTACAGAGGAGGTCTAGGGCTAGAATTTTTGCCCACGCTCGATCGCGGCGATACCTCACGTGTGTGGTTTGAACACCGTTTTCATATGTGGCCGGTACTCACGTATGCGTTTGTTTCTACGCAAGCTCGTCAGGACAGGGCACTTATTTATCTTGACACGGTTTAAAAAAAATGTATTAAAAATTTGGGTTACTTTTATTCATTTTACAAGGAATGTAAACATCCCTTGTAATATATAAAAGCATGACAGGTCCTCTTATATAAGAGACCTGGGGTCAAAAAGACCTCAGATCTCATATTTGGACTAAAATACAATAAAAAAAACAAAAAAAAACAATTATGACATTCTAGAAAAAAAAAAAAATCCCTTTAAAGACATATGGGTGGAAGTGCCGTTTTGACATTTGGGGTGCCAATTAGAAGTAATGGCACTGCAAATGCATCCCACATTTTGCAGCAATTTCACTTGTGATCAGGTGTGAATGAAGTCTGAGTTTCTGTTATAAAAGTCTGCAAACAAGTGGTTTTTCCTCTTCACTGATGTGTGCTGAGGAGGCTGCACTGATGGGCACTCATGAGGCTGCACTGATGGGCACTCATGAGGCTGCACTGATGGGCAGCGGGTACTGATAGGCTGCACTAATGATCAGTGCCCTGATTATCACTGAAAACAATGTGCTGACAGATCTCCTTTCCTCCACCAGATACAGCATGGAAGGAAAGGACTGCCAATAACCAGACAGTCTGTTTACATATGATCAGCTAAGATTGGACACAGTTGATCACATGGTAAAGGGCTGCTGTAATTGGCCCTTTACAATGATCTGTAATCAGCTGTGTCTGATGCATGCCGCAGGAGGGAGGCACGCAGGGGGCAGGGTTCAGGAAGTAAGTCTATTCACAGGTACCCACTCCAATTTCTGGTCAGATCTGAGCAAAACTTTGGCCCCTCTCCTTCCTCCACAGCCTACCGGGACACGTCACAGGTCCCAGAAAGCTGCAGTACCAATCAGATATCACAGCACGGCTCACGTATGCACAGTGAGCAGCCGGCTGTGAAGCCACAAGCAGTCATAGCTGGCTGCTCACACTTAGTATGCTGGTGCCAGGGACCAGACGGTGAAGAAACTGTCCGGGGGTGAGGACAGCACTGGATCCTAGGGCAGATGAGTGTCCTATTATTAAAAGTCAGCAGCTACAGTTTTTGTAGCTGCTGACTTTCAATGTTTTTTTTTTTCATGTTTAGTAAATGTCTGTGTGCTTTGTGTATTTCTTCCATATCTGTTCAGTAATCCAGTGTGAAACGTTGTCTCTGTGCAGGAGCTTCCTGTAATAAAGACTGGTCAATGCCACCCTCTTCCCTTGTGAAGGGTGACTGGTCTTGTATCCTCCCCCTCAGGGGTCAAGTCCTGGGGAAAAAAGTGTGGGAACTCCCACCCAAGATCCACTCCCCCCACCAAAAAAAAAAAATTATACGCTCATATGCATAATTACTAAACCGCATTTTTTTTTAAGCAAGTTCTTTCTAACTCGCGGCAGGCCTCCGCAATGTCTCCTGGGAACAATGACAAAAGCTTCCAGGAGACATTGCGGCATCGAGGAAGTGACGGAATACCCTTACACTACCCGATGAATCCATATACAGGAAGCGGCCAGTAACATAAAGGATTACTAAGGTTCGCCTGCCCCTGACAGTGACTTGATCTGGGCATCGCCGCTTAGTGAAGGATTGGCTCGGGCGGCTCGGCTGCTCTAAGCTGCTCTAGTCCTGCAAAGGGAACTGCGTTCCTGCTGTGAAAAAAGTGCAGGAACTCCGTTCCCACGCGTTCCCGCAGGACTAGAGCCCTGCTCCCCCTCCTCTATTTTTTTTTTTTTATGTTGCCGAAATAACCACAAAACTACAAATGTAATGTATTGTAGCCTACCAGAGCTTAGATGTGGTTGTTGCATTGGTTCTCTTTTTTCAAGCTAAGAACATTGCAAGTACAGAAAACACTTCTTGATCTTGCCATGCAATGTCCTTGTCTAACACATGTTTAAACAGATCAGTGGGCTGCACTTAAAGGGTCACTAAAGGTTAGCTAAATAGCTTCCTTTACCTTACTGCAGTCCTCATTGTTCGTTTTTTCTGTAATCCTTTTCTGTTCTGAACACTTCCTGGTTGTCTGTTTCCTGATGAAAAAAGTAATGGGAGCTTTCTCTCTGTGGTCACTAACGTGCTCCCCCCCGTCCTATGGACTACAGCAGTGAGTCAGGATAGCTCTCTACGTTATACCCCTCACTTCAAATTAAATTTCAAATGCTCCAGTTGCTGATAATAAATTTAGAATAAATCTTAATTTTTTTTTTTTTTCTGTTGGTGCTGCTGGATTCTGGAGTGTATCGCTGTGTCTGTGTCTGGCTGTGTGGGTGTGTTGAATAGCTTGAATAATGATCGTTGGGCGGTATAGTGGGAGGTATAGTGGGCGGGTTATTCAAATAATATTACAGAGGGCTCGTGCCCCGTTTTTTGAACTGTGCATGCGCGATGCGCAAAGGATACTGGGAAATGTAGTTCCCAGCATGACGGCGATGTCGCTCACATGAACGAGCGCCGAGAAGCAGGAAGTCTACTGCAGAAACAAAACTCGAAACCAGCAGGTAAGAGATATGAATGAGTTTAATCGCTTTTTACTCTTTTTAAAAACGAATCATTAAACTATTGTGGCTCTATACGATACAGCAGGACATTTTAGCAAAAAAAAAAAAAATTTCCTTTACAACTCCTTTAACCTCCCTGGCGGTATGATTCTTTCAGAAAAAAGGTGCTGAAAGCGGTACAATTATTTGCAAGGAAATTTGGCGTTTTATATTGTAGGCCTGTAATTTTTAGAAATAACTCACTTAAATCTGACCAAACAAGAATCTAATAGGCATCCCGGGTATGACATTTTTTTAAAAACAAAATTATAAATTATAATATAATAAATAATTATAAATAATTATAACAAATAATAATATAATTATAATAAAAATTATTCAATAATGTAATCAAATCAAAATCACTGAAATTTGCTCAGTTGCAGAATTGTTGCTGTCATTATTTATTTATTTTTATGACGAATTTCCCCACAAATCGCTATCGCACAATTCTGCAAGTGATTATAATTTATTATCGCTGTTTTTTAGCTGATCTAAAACTATTTTTGACATAAAGGGACACTTTTGGTTGCTATGGACAATCTACAGTTTGCAGGGAGAAAGAAACGTTTTTATTATATAAAATGACATGCATGACACAGGACAGACCACTAGGGACAGGGGGGGTGTGTATTTTTTACATACAGTACTGTAATCTATAAGATTACAGTATACTGTATGTAAGGTGTTTGTTTACTTTTTTGAATTTGGCGCCGTTCTCCGTCCCTGTGCGTCGTAACGTCGCAGGGAACGGAGATCGGCGTTACACAGAGGCACTGTGTGAATCGAGCGAGGTCCCGCTTGCTCACACAGGGCGGTGGCATCGCTGGATCCAGGGACAAGGTAAGTAAACCAAGCCTGTGGATCTAGTGAGGCAAGCCCGAGTCTGACTCGGGGTTACCGCTCGCAGCAGGAAAATCTAACCCCGAGTCAGACTCGGGAATACCGCCAGGCAGGTTAAGGAAACAGGCACAAAAGTAGGTGAGAAATATATATTTATTAAAGATAAAGGCACAGGTGCAAACCAAACAACAGCAAACCCCAAAACAAGCAAAGCATACAAGAAAACACAGCAACCCTAAAAACACCTAATCTAACTAACTAATATATCCAAAAACAAGAGCATATATCCATAATCAAGCAGGGATGAGAGACAAGGGGGAACAGGCAGCCAGATGGAGGGAGCAGTGGCAAGGGGAAGCCGGAATCAGGGGACGAGACTCAGGGACTGGGTACAAGGTACAGGAAACAGAGTCCAGGACAGGGCAGAAAGTGGATCAGGAACATATACAGGCAACAGATCAGGTCAGGCAGGAACAAGGCTAGCAGAGGATACTAAAGCCCTGAACCTCAGTGAAGGGCGGGCTTATATACCTCCAGCAGCTTACATCAAGTGCAGCTTGATTAATGAGGAGTCCATCCACTGGGAGACACCGGCTGGTGGCCACCAGAATTGGACCCTTTGTAGTTGGAAGTAATAGTGCCACCAGCAGGTGACCGAAGCCACAACACAGATCATGACACAGTGCCTGTTACAGTGTGTTCTGGCGGCGCTGGCAGATGTCAGGTCTGGCTGAGTTGATGCCTGAGCGTATCATGTGATGTCATATTGTAAGGGAGCCAAGCGGAGTGGCCGGAGCCTCGTGTGCGGCTCTACGGAACGGGAGCAAGGCAAGCTGGGATTGGGACGGTCAGTGCTGCTGCTCACTGCTGTCAGTGTCACTGTGAGAGTCAATTTCATGTGTGTGTGTGTGTGTGATACCCATTCTATTTTCTTGTCCGCCTGTGTCCTGTCCCTGAGCTGCTTATCAACTATATAGAAAATAAAATATATTTTTGCCTTAAAGGGGTTGTAAAGGTAATTAATGTTTTCCCTAAATAGCTTCCTTTACCTTAGTGCAGTCCTCCTTCACTTACCTCATCCTTCCATTTTGCTTTTAAATGTCCTTATTTCTTCTGAGAAATCCTCACTTCCTGTTCTTCTGTCTGTAACTACACGCAGTAATGTGAGGCTTTCTCCCTGGTGTGGAGAAAGCCTCTTGAGGGGGAGGTGGCAAGCAGGAGGGTCAGGACACTCTCTACTTTGCAGATAGATAAAGGAGCTGTGTGTTAGTGGGTGTCCTGACACTCCTGCTCGCCCCCTCCCCCCTCAAGAGGCTTTCTCCACACCAAGGAGGAAGCCTCGCATTACTGTGTGGAGTTACAGACAGAAGAACAGGAAGTGAGGATTTCTCAGAAGAAATAAGGACATTTAAAAGCAAAATTGAAGGATGAGGTAAGTGAAGGAGGACTGCGCTGAGGTAAAGGAAGCTATTTAGGAAAAAAAAATTTGTACCTTTACAACCCCTTTAATATCTACCTTAAATCACATTGCTAACTGCCAATTGTACTTGTGTGTAGCCTAAATACTGAAATTAGCACTTAAGTGGATGTACAGTGCCTAGAAATTTTATGTGATAGACCAACACAAAGTGGCACATAATTGTGAAGGGAAATGATAAATGGTTTTCCAAATCTTTTACAAATAAATATGTGAAAAGTGTGTTGTGCATTTGTATTCAGCCCCCTTTACTCTGATACCCCTAACTAAAATCTAGTGGAACCAATTGCCTTCAGAAGTCACCTAATTAGTAAACAATCCATCTGTGTGTAATTTAATCTCAGTATAAATACAGTTGTTCTGTAAAGCCCTCAGAGGTTTGTTAGAGAACCTTAGTGAACAAACAGCATCATGAAGGCCAAAGAACACACCAGACAGGTCAGGGATAAAGTTGTGGAGAAGTTTAAAGCAGGGTTAGGTTATAAAAAAATATTCCAAACTTTGAACATCTTACAGAGCACTGTTCAATCCATCAACCGAAAATGGAAAGAGTGTGGCAAACCTACCAAGACATGGCCGTCCACCTAAACTGACAGGCCAGGCAAGGAAAGCATTAATCAGAGAAGCAGCCAAGAGGCCCATCGTAACTCTGGAGGAGCTGCAGAGAGCCCCAGCTCAGGTAGGAGAATCTGTCCACAGAACAACTATTTGTCGTGCACTCCACAAATCTGCCCTTTACGGAAGAAGGGGTCAGGTGGAAAACATACATAGTGTGGGGGTCAGGTGTATGCAATGTACATAGTCTAAGAGCCCAGTGCACAGGACCCCCTTTGATTCTTTTCACCACCACCCTCTTATACATAGCACAACAGTACCACCTATGCACATACATACATTTATTGCCGGTGGGCTGAGTGATTGTGCAATCACTCAGCCCACTGGCAATACATTTACATGTAAGATATACAGTAGGTACAGAAAAGAATCAGCTCCCCCCCCTTGAAAATAATCACATTTTGTTGTTTTGCAGCCAGAAATAAAGACAGACACAGTTTTTGTTTTATCCTGCTGCATCTCAGTGCACCTTATAACATCAAAGCAAAAGATATAACTCTAGAATGTCAGGAAAAAAAACAACTATAATAGTGCCCTGATTATCAGTGCAGCATATTATGCCCCGTACACACCATCACTTTATGTGATGAAAAAAAACGACACTTTCTGTGAAGTAAAAAATGACGTTTTTGAAACTTCAATTTTCAAAGACGAAGTTGCCTACACACCATCGTTTTCTCACAATGATCTTGCAAAGTGAGGTTACGTTCCACCACGTTTTACCATTGAAGCTCGCTTCATAAGTAGCTTCTGGGCATGCGTGGATGAAAAAACGTCTTAGAAAACGACGTTTTTTGCTACACACGGTCAATTTCTGTGAAGTAAAAAGTGCACTTTTGAAAAACGACACATAAAATTGAAGCATGCTTCAATTTTTTTTGGTCGTTTTTTACAAGACATAAAATGACGTTTTCCCCCACACACAGTCAATTAAAGTGACATTTTTAAAAACGTCATTTTTTTTCATCACATAAAGTGATGGTGTGTACGCGGCATTAGTGTCCATCAGTGCAGCATATCCGTGCCTATCAGTGCAGCATATCCGTGCCCATCAGTGTAGCTTATTAGTGTCCATCAGTGCAGCATATCCGTGCAGCCTATCAGTGCTCATCAGTGCAGCCCCATTAGTGCCGCTTATCAGTGCCCATCAGTGCAGACTCGTCAGTGTCCATCAGTGCTTCCTATCAGTGCCACCCATCAGTGCCCATAAGTGCAGCCTATCGGTGCCCATCAGTGCAGCCTCATCAGCGCACATCAGTGAAGAAGAAAAATTACTTATTTGCAAAATGTTAGAACAGAAACAAAGAAAAGGTTTTTTTCTTTTCAACATTTTATGACGTTTTTTATTTGTAATTAGCAAAAAAAAGCTCTATCTTTCTCAAAAAAAATTATAAAAATGTCATATGGGTACAGTGTTGCATGACCGTACAATTGTCATTCAAAGTGCAACAGCACTGTAAGCTGAAAATTGGCCTGTGCAGGAAAGGGGTGAAAGTAGGCCAGTAGGCAAGTGGTTAAATAAGGGCTAGTATTTGATGTTCATTAAAAGGCAGTTAATGATTTATTAATATTTCCTTGAAACAGAACAAATTGTTTCATTATATAAATCAGAAATTTGCTTTAATAATAATGATCCAGCGTTAGCTAGCTAGAAGTATGTCTAAAAGTTTACGCTAAGTACGTACAGTATTATAATGTTGTGCTGACTAACCACAAGAGGGCAGTAAACCCCTTTAATACTGTAAATCACAGCTGTGTGAATAGACATTTGCTTCATACACTACACAGGGTCCTTCCACAGCATACTGGCCATGAAAGTTCACCACAACGCATCAAAAATGTGTGTGCTTTGATGTGCATTTATCATGCATTTTTAAGCACTTTACATTGTGTTATGTTGCACTCTAATGCACATTGTTATACATTTTCATGTTATCCGTTATTAAGTGATAGGTCCCTGGAGGGATCAAAGTACTAACAACAATTTGTTTTTTTAATATCTTTACTATCAGTTAAGTTTACATACGTTCATGTGTGTTGTATTGCATTAAACTGCAGACAGCTTGCATTTTAACACAACACACTGCAATGCACATGTACACAACATTGTGGTGTGAGGAAAGCACATAAAAATACTGTATTTATTGGTGTATAACACTCACTTTTTTACCCTGAAAATGGAGGGTAAACTGTACCTGCGTGTTATACGCAGGGGACTGTGGAACGTTTTTTTCCTGAAACTTCCCTCTTAAAGTTAGGGTGCGTGTTATACGCCTGTGCGTGTTATACGCTGATAAATACGGTAATTGGGGTGGATTCAGGTAGGGGCGCGCACTACTACGGAGGCGCAGCGTACCGTTTTTACGATGCGCCTCCGTAAATTACTTGAGCTACGCTTCATTCACGAAGCATTTGCTCTGTAATTTGCGGGGGCGTTTCGTAAAAGTAGCCGGCTTAAGCGCGCGTAATTTAAATGATCCCGTAGGGGGCGTGGATCATTTAAATTAGGCGCGTTCCCACGCCGAATGTACTGCGCATGCTCCGTCGGGAAAATTTTGACGTGCATTGCGGTAAATGACGTCGCAAGGACGTCATTTGCTTTGACGTGAACGTAAATGGCGCCCAGCGCCATTCACGGTTTACTTACGCAAACAACGTAAATTTCAAAAATCGTGACGCGGGAACGACGTGTATACTTACCATTGGCTGCGCCTTCTAATAGCAGGAGCAGCCTTACGCAGAAAGCGACGAACGCAAACGACGTAAAACTCGAACGCCGGGCGCGCGTACGTTTGTGAATCGGCGTGAGTATGCAATTTGCATACTCTACGCTGACCACTACGGGAACGCCACCTAGCGGCCAGTGTAAGAATGCAGCCTAAGATACGACGGCATAAGAGCCTTATGCCAGTCATATCTTAGGCTACAGTTGGCGTATCGAGCTTTCTGAATACAGATAGTCGATACGCCGGCTCTACTTAGCAATTACGCTGCGTATCTATGGATACACAGGCGTAATTGCTTGCTGAATACACCCCATTGTTGCTTTCCTTTTTGATCTTGCAGTGACTTGCGTTGATCCAGAGTGAAAAAACACAGGTCACTGCACATTGTGTGAATGAGGCTTAAAGTGGTTATAAACCCTTACAGACCACTTTCACCTATAGGTAAGCCTAGATTAAGGCTTTGTTTAAAATACCAAACATGTTATACTTACCTCCACTGTGCAGTTCGTTTTGCACAGAGTGGCCCCGATCCACGTTTTCTGGGGTCCCTCGGCGGCTGTCTCTGGTCCTCCCCGCACAAACTACACACGTTAATGTGAGAGAGCTCACATTGTGTGTAGTCCTTGCGGGCGCACTCCTGTGATACAGCTAATGGCCATAGCCGCTCACTGTATCACTTGGCCCCGCCCTCGGCGCGTCGCGTCACTGGATGTGATTGACAGCAGCGCCAGCCAATGGCTGCGCTGCTTTCAATCCATCCCGTCTAGCCAATCAGCGGCCAGGCTGAGCGGCGAAAAGGGACCGGGACCGAGCGTGGTACTTTTAAGGGGTCAGGTAAGTATAACGGGGGCCGGGGGGGGGGTATACTCTGAAGTTTTTTCACCTTAATGCATAGAATGCATTAAGGTGAAAAACTTTTTCCTTTACAACTCTTTTAATCTCAGTATAAGTACAGCTGTTCTGTGAAGCCATCAGAGGTTTGTGAACTTTAGGGAACAAACAGCATCATGAGGGCCAAGGAACACACCAGACAGGTCAGGGATAAAGTTGTGAAGTTTAAAGCAGGGTTATGTTATAAAAAAATATCCCAAGCTTTGAACATCTCACAGAGCACTGTTCAATCCATCATCCGAAAATGGAAAGAGTATGGCACAACTGCAAACCTAACAAGACATGGCCGTCCACCTAAACTGACAGGCCGGGCAAGGAGAGTATTAATCTGAGAAACATCCAAGAGGCCCATAGTAACTGCAGAGATCCACAGCTCAGGTGGGAGACTCTGTCCACAGGACAACTATTAGTCGTGCACTCCACAAATCTGCCTTTATGGAAGAGTGGCAAGAGGCAAGTGGCATTTTTGAAAGAAAGCCACAGGAAATCCAGTTTGCAGTTTGCAGGAAGCTGTGTGAGGGACACAGCAAACATGTGGAAGAAGGTGCTCTAGTCAGATGAGACCAAAATTAACTTTTTGGCCTAAAGGAAAATGTTATGTGTGGCGGAAAACTAACACTGCATATCACCTTGAACACACCATCCACATCATGAAACATGGTGGTGGCAGCATTATGTTTTGGGGATGCTTTTCTTCAGCAAGGACAGGGAATCTGGTAAGAGTTGATGGGAAGATGGATGGAGCCAAATACAGGGCAATCTTAGAAGAACCTGTTATGCCCCGTACACACGTTTGGACCGTGCAAAAGTCCACCTTGAGCCAAAAAATGTCAGATGGAGACTGCACACGGCCGGACTTTCCGAGAAAAAAACCTGTCTGACTTTTTTTCTCGGAAAGTCCGGCCGTGTGTACGCGGCATTAGAGTCTGCAAAAGACGAGACTGGGGTGGAGGTTCACCTTTCAACAGAACGACAACCCTAAAAATACAGCCAGAGCTACAATGGAATGGTTTAGATCAAAGCATATTCATGTGTTAGAATGGTCAGTCAAAGTCCAGACCTAAATCCAATTGAGAATCTGTGGCAAGACTTGAAAATTGCTGTTTACAGACGCTCTCTATCCAATCTGACAGAGCTTGAGCTATTTTGCAAAGAAGAATGGGCAAAAATTTCACTCTCTAGATGTGCAAAGCTGGTAGAGACATCCCAAAAAATACTTGCCGCTGTAATTGCAGTGAAAGATGGTTCTACAAAGTATTGACTCAGGAGGGCGCCATACAAATGAACATCACACTGTTCACATATTTATTTGTAAAAAAAATTGAAAATCATTTATCATTTTCCTTTCACTTCTCAATTATATGCCACTTTGTGGTGGTCTATCACATAAAATCTCAATAAAATACATTTATGTTTTTGGTTGTAACATTACAAAATGTGGAAAATGTCAATGGGTATCAATACTAGGCACTGTATAATACATATGCATAGCACTGTGAACATTTTTGGTGCTTATATACAGTAAGTACCTGTAAAAAATAAATAAGTACAGTAAAACCTTGGATTGAGAGTGTTTTGCAAGACAAGCTATTTTTTTTTTACATTTTGACTTGATAAACGAGCGATGTATAAAGTGAGTATAAAAGAGAAGAGAGGCGCCTCTAAGTGTAGCAACATGGTTACATTTAACCACTTGCCGACCAGCGCACGCACTTTTACATTGGCAGAATGGCACGGAAGGCAAATGGGAGTACAGGTACGTCCCTTTAAATTTGCCCTGCCGCAAGCTCTGTGTCCATGCCCACGAGACCCGCGGACTCGATGTTTGCCGGTGTCCCGTGATCATGTCAATGGAGTGGCAGAACAGGGGGAATGCCTGTGTAAACAAGGCATCTCCCTGTTCTGCCTAGTGACAGGACACTGATCGTCTACTCCCTCTCATCAGGAGCAGTTATGAGTGTTGTGTCACAGTAAGCCCCGCCCCACACAGTTAGAATCACTCCCTAGGACACACTTAACCCCTTCCTAGCTATAACTTGTTTAGCCTCTGCTAAATAGGGGATAGTTTTATTGCATTTTTATTAACATTTTTTTTACTAGTAATGGCGGCGATCTGCGATTTTTATTGGTACTGCGACCTTATGGCGGAACACTACGGACACTTTTGACACATTTTTGGGACCATTGGCATTTTTATAGCGATCAGTGCAATGAAGGGGTTAACACTAGGGGGCGATCAAGGGGTTAATTATGTTCCCTCATTGTGTTCTAACTGAAGGGGGGGGGACTGACTAGGGGAAATGACAGATCGCTGTTCATATATTAGTGAAATAACCCAAAACTGATAATAAATCCAAAAATAAAAGTCCAAATATATAAATCAAAGTTTGGATAAATCAATCTAGTGTGCCAGTGATAAACAAAACTTCTGCACTTCGGGCATCAATGTGGACAATCTTGATAACTCTTTGTTTAGCCTGGGCTCGCAGTGCGCTTACCTCCAGACACTAGGTCATGCGTGTCAACGAAATCCTCCCAAAACTGGAACAGAATCCAAACAGTGGGTAACACGTGTTGCACGGAATCTTCCCAGTGCTGAGATAGAATCGAGGGGCGTTCTCTGTATCCAATACCAGTATAGGTCCAGGCGCAGCGAAGTCGACTCCACAGGATAGCCACAAGGTGTATCAGGAGCAAATGTAGAAATAAAAAGCTCTCATGGTGAAGTATGCAAGCACTTTAAAATTTAATAAAGGTAAAAATGTGCTTACATTGAAAAAACGAATAAAACGCCAAACAGCGGCACTTCCGGTGGACGGTCAGGGTGTCACGTCACTTCCGGTCACATCTAACCTTATGCATTACGTCACGACACGTGACTTCATCGGAGGTTACTGAGTGACTAATGGATACTGCCTTATATTGATACAAACAGGAAATGGTCCAGCAGCCATTTTAGATTACAAAATGGCATTTGAACAGAGCTAGGCTGCGGCCATTTTGGAGAAGGGCAAAGATAAGGGAAAAAAATATTTATTTATTTGAACTGGTGACGTAACGGAATTACGGACCAGACCATGTCACGCTAAAAACAACGGACATATTGAATATGCACAACTCAAAATGCCAAAAATTAATTATATTCAATTAAATGTAAAACCCACATTAAAACTTGTCAAAATAAAATATGTATATAAATGACAAGATAACAGACTAAGGACACCAATATTGAATAGATAAACGTTTCATAACAATTAACCAATGGGGTCCTAAACATTATCCAATTATTAATTGATGGTAGTCTGTAAATTTTAATAACCTTTCAAGATAAAATTTAAAATATTAAAATGTAAAATACATAAAATCTTGAATTGTGAATGAGGTACTGGACTAGACTGGAGTGAGTGATACCCCTTGCGTTTACAAGTGAATCCCCCTCCAATGAATAGATCACATCATTGCATTCTAAACCAGAAATCTAAAACAACTAAAAATTGCTTAAAAAACAGTTGACGTCGAACTCAACATTTAACCCATTAGGCACTAAAGTATTTAAAGAGTGAATCCACTGAGATTCTTTCTGACTTATTGTCCTAACCAAATGGGCTCCTCTCCATGGCTTGTTGAATTTATCTATCCCCCAAAACATTAGTTGTTTAGGATCTTTATTATGTTTCTCCGCAAAATGCCTACTAACGTTGTGCTTCGGGAAGCCATTTTCTATATTAACAACATGCTCCTTTATTCGAACCATTAATGCTCTCTTCGTTCTTCCTACATATTGCAAGTTGCAGGAGCACTGGAGAACATATACCACCCCTTCAGTATGGCAACTAATGAAGTCATTAATGATATGACATTCATTTATATGGGTGGAGATGAACTCAGTCCTTTTCTTTTGAGGACCTTTAGAATGTTTACAGGCATAACAATATTTACAGGGAACAAAGCCCTTCGTATTAAAGAACGTATAACCACTCTTAGGTGGAGGGTCAACCACATTTTTCACCAAAATGTCTTTTATGGTTGGGGCTCTTTTATATACAATATTAGGTTTTTCTGGCAATATGGATTTTAAATGCCTGTCTTCTTTCAAAATATGCCAATGTCTTTTGATCAATTTTTCCACATCTTTATGCTGAATATTGTAATCCAAAATAATGGCAGGGGCCATCATATCCCGCTGTTTCTTAATATTTCCCTGTAGCATCGTATTTCGATCTAGACCCGCAACTGATTGAATTTGTTCATCAATAAAGTTATCTGAGTATCCTTTGTTTTTAAATCTTGCACCTATGAACTCTGCCTGAGTCAAAAAATCCGTATTGTTTGTGCAATTCCGTTTAATACGAACCAGCTGTCCCTTAGGAATATTTAGCAACCATGATTTATGATGACAGCTATTCAGTGACAAATAACTATTAGAATCAACACTTTTAAAGTGTGTTTTGGTAATCAATTTGTTGGTTGATATAGTAATATCTAGATCCAAAAAATGTACTGATTTGTCACTAATATTGAACACCAAATTAATGTTTTGATCATTAATATTTAATTCTGCACAGAAATTCTCAAATGTTTCCTTGGTACCTTTCCACACCATGAGCACATCATCGATGTATCTTTTGTAGAATACTAATTGAGTGGGGGTATTGGAATAAATGGCACTCTCCTCCCACTGTGCCATGAAGGCATTAGCCACCGAGGGTGCAAATTTTGCGCCCATGGCGATGCCGGTTCTTTGGTTATAGTACGATTGATTGTACCAGAAATAATTAGATTTCAGACAGAATTCCAAGCATTTAATGAGAAATTTCCGTTGCTTGCAAATGAGCATAGTATAATTTCTCAAAAGCCACTTCGTAGCACTACAAGCTTGGTGATGTTTTACTATTGTATATAAAGAGGATACATCTGCCGTGGCGATCCAGGTTTGTCCCTCCACAACAGGTACCTCTTCTAATAGCTGCAAAACATGTTTAGTATCTCTTAGATATGCTTTGGTTTGCTGAATAGCTGGTTGCAAAAATTGGTCAAGGTATTGACCCATCCTGGCTGTAAGTGAGTCAACACCATTGACGATGGGTCTGCCTGGTGGGTTGACCTTATCTTTATGTATTTTCGGAATAATGTATATTATCGGTATTCTACAAACTTCCGGTAATAAAAATATGGATTCTTTTTTATTCAGGATATCACCTTTCACTCCCAAATGAATAAGTTGTTTCAATTGCTCCTTGTATTTGGAGGTGGGATTTCCTAATAATTTGGTGTAGGTCTCAGTATCTTCCAGTTGTCTCAGGAGTTCTGTTTTGTATTGTTCTTTGGATAGAACCACAACTCCTCCTCCCTTATCGGCAGGTCTAATTACAATGTCTTTGCGTTTTTTCAGGGACTGCATTCCCTTTTTGAGATGTATGGGATCACTCGCTTTTTTCAGTTTTAGTCCATCAAGGTCCTGAAGGACTAATTTTTTGAAAACTTCAATATTTGGATTATTGCTGACCTGTGGATTAAACACAGAATTATTGCGGAGTGTACTATGTTGAATGGGATTTGTGGATGTCAATGTGGAAGATCCATATTTGATTGGATTACCTAAAAAATATTTTTTAATGTTCATTTTCCTGATATATTTTTGTATGCCTATAAAAGTTTCAAATTTATTAAGGTTCTTCACTGGTGCATGTTTAAGACCACCCTCTAATACCAAAATTTCTTCTGCAGTCAGCTCCTTGCCACTTAGGTTGAAGACCCCCTCCCCCCTTCCACTCTTTTTCTTTTTGGATCTCTTTCCTCCTCTACATCCCCGTTTTCTTTGGGAATTCGGGTTTCCTTTACGTTGTGAGGCTTTCTTGGGGATCTCTGATATTCCTTTGTTCTTCTTGGAGATTGATCCTCCCGTGTCTGCCTCCTTGGGGATGAGTAAGGATCTTGGGGGTACCGTCTCGGAGAGTGATTCCTCCGATCCCGGTCTAAAAAAGACTCATGGGAATTATGTGCATAGTATGGACTAAAACTGAAAAAAGCGAGTGATCCCATACATCTCAAAAAGGGAATGCAGTCCCTGAAAAAACGCAAAGACATTGTAATTAGACCTGCCGATAAGGGAGGAGGAGTTGTGGTTCTATCCAAAGAACAATACAAAACAGAACTCCTGAGACAACTGGAAGATACTGAGACCTACACCAAATTATTAGGAAATCCCACCTCCAAATACAAGGAGCAATTGAAACAACTTATTCATTTGGGAGTGAAAGGTGATATCCTGAATAAAAAAGAATCCGTATTTTTATTACCGGAAGTTTGTAGAATACCGATAATATACATTATTCCGAAAATACATAAAGATAAGGTCAACCCACCAGGCAGACCCATCGTCAATGGTGTTGACTCACTTACAGCCAGGATGGGTCAATACCTTGACCAATTTTTGCAACCAGCTATTCAGCAAACCAAAGCATATCTAAGAGATACTAAACATGTTTTGCAGCTATTAGAAGAGGTACCTGTTGTGGAGGGACAAACCTGGATCGCCACGGCAGATGTATCCTCTTTATATACAATAGTAAAACATCACCAAGCTTGTAGTGCTACGAAGTGGCTTTTGAGAAATTATACTATGCTCATTTGCAAGCAACGGAAATTTCTCATTAAATGCTTGGAATTCTGTCTGAAATCTAATTATTTCTGGTACAATCAATCGTACTATAACCAAAGAACCGGCATCGCCATGGGCGCAAAATTTGCACCCTCGGTGGCTAATGCCTTCATGGCACAGTGGGAGGAGAGTGCCATTTATTCCAATACCCCCACTCAATTAGTATTCTACAAAAGATACATCGATGATGTGCTCATGGTGTGGAAAGGTACCAAGGAAACATTTGAGAATTTCTGTGCAGAATTAAATATTAATGATCAAAACATTAATTTGGTGTTCAATATTAGTGACAAATCAGTACATTTTTTGGATCTAGATATTACTATATCAACCAACAAATTGATTACCAAAACACACTTTAAAAGTGTTGATTCTAATAGTTATTTGTCACTGAATAGCTGTCATCATAAATCATGGTTGCTAAATATTCCTAAGGGACAGCTGGTTCGTATTAAACGGAATTGCACAAACAATACGGATTTTTTGACTCAGGCAGAGTTCATAGGTGCAAGATTTAAAAACAAAGGATACTCAGATAACTTTATTGATGAACAAATTCAATCAGTTGCGAGTCTAGATCGAAATACGATGCTACAGGGAAATATTAAGAAACAGCGGGATATGATGGCCCCTGCCATTATTTTGGATTACAATATTCAGCATAAAGATGTGGAAAAATTGATCAAAAGACATTGGCATATTTTGAAAGAAGACAGGCATTTAAAATCCATATTGCCAGAAAAACCTAATATTGTATATAAAAGAGCCCCAACCATAAAAGACATTTTGGTGAAAAATGTGGTTGACCCTCCACCTAAGAGTGGTTATACGTTCTTTAATACGAAGGGCTTTGTTCCCTGTAAATATTGTTATGCCTGTAAACATTCTAAAGGTCCTCAAAAGAAAAGGACTGAGTTCATCTCCACCCATACAAATGAATGTCATATCATTAATGACTTCATTAGTTGCCATACTGAAGGGGTGGTATATGTTCTCCAGTGCTCCTGCAACTTGCAATATGTAGGAAGAACGAAGAGAGCATTAATGGTTCGAATAAAGGAGCATGTTGTTAATATAGAAAATGGCTTCCCGAAGCACAACGTTAGTAGGCATTTTGCGGAGAAACATAATAAAGATCCTAAACAACTAATGTTTTGGGGGATAGATAAATTCAACAAGCCATGGAGAGGAGCCCATTTGGTTAGGACAATAAGTCAGAAAGAATCTCAGTGGATTCACTCTTTAAATACTTTAGTGCCTAATGGGTTAAATGTTGAGTTCGACGTCAACTGTTTTTTAAGCAATTTTTAGTTGTTTTAGATTTCTGGTTTAGAATGCAATGATGTGATCTATTCATTGGAGGGGGATTCACTTGTAAACGCAAGGGGTATCACTCACTCCAGTCTAGTCCAGTACCTCATTCACAATTCAAGATTTTATGTATTTTACATTTTAATATTTTAAATTTTATCTTGAAAGGTTATTAAAATTTCCAACTACCATCAATTAATAATTGGATAATGTTTAGGACCCCATTGGTTAATTGTTATGAAACGTTTATCTATTCAATATTGGTGTCCTTAGTCTGTTATCTTGTCATTTATATACATATTTTATTTTGACAAGTTTTAATGTGGGTTTTACATTTAATTGAATATAATTAATTTTTGGCATTTTGAGTTGTGCATATTCAATATGTCCGTTGTTTTTAGCGTGACATGGTCTGGTCCGTAATTCCGTTACGTCACCAGTTCAAATAAATAAATATTTTTTTCCCTTATCTTTGCCCTTCTCCAAAATGGCCGCAGCCTAGCTCTGTTCAAATGCCATTTTGTAATCTAAAATGGCTGCTGGACCATTTCCTGTTTGTATCAATATAAGGCAGTATCCATTAGTCACTCAGTAACCTCCGATGAAGTCACGTGTCGTGACGTAATGCATAAGGTTAGATGTGACCGGAAGTGACGTGACACCCTGACCGTCCACCGGAAGTGCCGCTGTTTGGCGTTTTATTCGTTTTTTCAATGTAAGCACATTTTTACCTTTATTAAATTTTAAAGTGCTTGCATACTTCACCATGAGAGCTTTTTATTTCTACATTTGCTCCTGATACACCTTGTGGCTATCCTGTGGAGTCGACTTCGCTGCGCCTGGACCTATACTGGTATTGGATACAGAGAACGCCCCTCGATTCTATCTCAGCACTGGGAAGATTCCGTGCAACACGTGTTACCCACTGTTTGGATTCTGTTCCAGTTTTGGGAGGATTTCGTTGACACGCATGACCTAGTGTCTGGAGGTAAGCGCACTGCGAGCCCAGGCTAAACAAAGAGTTATCAAGATTGTCCACATTGATGCCCGAAGTGCAGAAGTTTTGTTTATCACTGGCACACTAGATTGATTTATCCAAACTTTGATTTATATATTTGGACTTTTATTTTTGGATTTATTATCAGTTTTGGGTTATTTCACTAATTTTGAATTCACTGCATATCTTTATTGATTGTTATCAGTCCCCTATGGACTGTCTTTATATTCACTTTTAGATTTTCAGTTTGCGCTCATCATTCTTTATTCAGACCTTTATTTGTTGTTAGCACATTTTAGATTTGAGCAGCATTTTGTTTTTCACTGGTCACTTTTAATTTTCACTGTTGGCTAGCGCTTTAGTCACCCACTTGTCTGTTCATATATTGTATGAACATACAATCAGTCATTTCTCCCCCTGAAAGTTACCAGGAGCTGTGTGTTTACACACACAGCTCCCGGTTCTCGTTCTGTCACGAGCGATCGCGGGTACCTGGCGGTGATCGCGCCCGCCGGGCACTCGCATCGGCACCGGGGACGCGCGTCCCTGGTGGGCATAATGCAAAATCACATAATATTACGTGATTTTGCGCAGCCGGGCCGACCTGCTGCCGTAAAACTACGGTGGGCGGTCGGCAAGCGGTTAATCACTGAAAATGTGAGGTTACTGCAAGCACACTGCAGTTTCCCTTTTACTGTAAATAATATTTGCGAGTGTGAATCATAAACCAAATTTGTTTTTGATGGCTTTCTGTCCAATAAATCAGGACATGTGAATACTGTAAATACCTGGGGGATTATGTTGGGAAAATAGAGTTTTATATTCATTGCTATAAAGGGAACATTGTTTTCGATTTCTCTTCCTTAACTCACATTCATTGCTCTCTTTGTTCTCCAACATCTGTTTAAACTGCACCTGTGCAGATGAACTGCATATTTCTGTACGGCTAATGATATGAGTACTGTGCTTGCAGAGTGCTTGATTGTTCAGTCTCCTGTACTTATGCATATGATTTGCATCCTAAATCAAAGATCATTAAAACCATAGATGATAACACCAAGTGGAGAATTACAAAGTCTTTAGTAGATGGAATAAAAGGTCTACTGAAGGGGACTTGTGAGGAGTACTGTCACAGTTGGGACTCCAATACACAGCTGCCCCCCACCTAACCCCCCCGGGAAGTGGTGCCAGTTCTGGGCAGAGCACACATCTGCAGCATACTGCATGAAAATGTTATCCTGGTGCTAACACTGCTTTTAGGAGTCAAAGTGGAACAACAAAAACTAGCTAGCCTTTTTCTGGCCTTTGAGACACAATTTCTCCCACTGATATGAGGCTCTATTCCTCCCATTGACACCAACAATGGGGCACTAAATCGTCCACCAATACCAATGATGGGATACTATTCCTCCTACTAATAGGGGGAATACCCCTCCTCCTATTGACCACCAACCCTGAGGCCATATTTGTTCTCACTGATGCCCGGCATGTGAAACTTTCTTCACCTGCTGGCTACAATCCGGCCCACCTAAAGACTGAAGGGCAATAAAGTGGCCCTTTGTTTGAAAAGTTTGGAGACCCCTGATATAGACTATCACTAGCATTAAGGTCACACTAAACAATATTTTTAGTCTGCGAAAAAATCCATACACATCTACTATTTAATGGCTCTGTAATGTACACTTATATTACCAAAAGTATTGGGACACCTGCCTTTACACACATGAACTTTGTTTCCAATATTTTTATTAAGTTTTCAAAGAGAAAAAAAATCAGGGAGAGGGGTATACAAAGAAAATTAGGAGCGGGGGGGGGGAGGGAAAATATGCACCCACAGTCCACATCTGGGGGGCCATCAATCCAATACAGATTATTGCATATTTACACATAACAGTTACATATCTAGTATCCAGTATCCATAGCGTTCCCCCCAGAACCATCTCCTAACAGGGATAATCGTCAACTTAGCCCGGGATCCCCCAGTTGTGGCGCTATCCAGGCCCAAAGGGCCAACATACCCCAGCCCACTACCTCTGAATTGGTAACATATCAGTAGTAGAGCAGAGAGGAAGGAAGAAGAGGAGGAAAAAGGATAGAAGAGGAGAAGGGAAAGGAGAGCGAGAGAAAAAAAAAAAAAAAGGGGGAGGGATGGCGCATCCCCATCCACCAGCCCTGAGTTGGATCAGTGTACATTCGTGAGGTAAGTGATCCAGGGATCCCACACCTTATCAAAAACCTTGACTTTGTCATTCAGAATGGCTGACAACCTCTCGTTCACCATGATCCATGACAACTTAGACTTCAAGAGGCAAAAAGGGACAGTGGGGGATCTCCATGACTTGGCGATGGAAATTCTAGCTGCCACAAAAATAAAAGCTATCAGTTTTTTCAAGTACTTTGACGTACCCTCCACCGGGCGTCCCAGCAGTGCATGCAGAGGCGACTTAACGAGGTTCACCTGGGTTATAGAATAGATAAAATTGTAGGTGCGTATCCAGAATCGCCTCACCTTTTGACATGTCCACCAAGTGTGGTACATGGAGCCGTCCTCATTGCACCCTCTAAAGCACCCCGGAGACGCCCTTGGGACAAAGGTGGCTATTCGCGCAGGGACCATGTACCACCGTAACAACACTTTGTAATTGGCCTCAATTAAAGAGGTGTTAATATAGGATCTAGACGCCCCCTGTATCAGCTTGCTCCATTCCGCCATTTCAAGAGCCGTGCCAAGATCCTGTTCCCACTTTTGCATATAAACCAACTTTTGAGTATTAGAGGACAACAAGCTGTAGATTATTGATATGTGACCGGAGTGTTTGTCAAAGGTTCTACAAAGTTGTTCCATAGCCGTTGATGTGGAGAGGTCCGAAGAGTGGTTCAAAGTCCCCAAAAAGAGAGCAATCTGAGCATATCGAAAGTATTCAGCTTTTGGAAGATCATACCTCTCCTGTAGAACCGACTTTGACAAAGCCCCCTTGTGGTCGCATAGATCCGCTATCCTCAGTAGACCCTTTTTGATCCACCAATTAAAGTCCTGGGGCCGGAGACCCGGGGTGAACACGGGGTTGTGGAATAGTGAAGCCATCGGGGTGTGTGGCGATTTAAATCAATATGTTTTTGCTAGGCGATCCCAGAGGCTCAGGGAGAATGACAGAGACGGACACATCACAGACGGCCTATCCCGTCCCCTCAGCCACATCAGGTGGCTGATCTCTCTGTCTGGAATCAAGGAAGACTCCAATCCCATCCAAAGCGGTTTGGATTGACCCGTGTGAAAACGGATCAGCTGAGCCAACTGGGCTGAGTGGTAATACTTAAGGAGGTCCGGCATACCTAATCCTCCTCCCGATTTAGGTGTGTATAATGTTTTCCTGTTCACCCTAGGCCTCTTATGGTCCCATATGTAATCAAGTTGTTTGGCCTGAAACTTCCTAAGATCCGCACTCACAACAGCTAATGGGAGAGTTCTGAATATATAGTGTAGTAGGAGTAGGTGTTAAATAAATACCCAGGTAAGGGAGGGCTTCCTCTTGCCATCTAAAAGTGTACTGACCTTGCAAGGCTCGGACTATGTGGGGCCTCAGGGAGACGCCGAGAGCCTGGGATTTGGAATGATTTACCCGCAAACCCGTAAACGTCGCAAAATGTCCCAGTACCCCCTTCAGGATTGGCAAGGAGGTAACCGGAGAGGAGAGGAGCATCAGTATGTCATCCGCGAACAGCGCACATTTATGCTCCCGTCCCCCACAACAGACCCCCAATATGTCCGGATGTGCTCTAATCTTGGTCGCCAAGGGCTCCAAAGCCAAGATAAACAACACTGGGAACAGTGGGCAGCCTTGTCGGGTACCTCTATGTATAGGGATGTCTTGAGACTTATAGCCCTTGACCACCAAGTTGGCAACGGGAGCGTTGTATATTGTTCTAAGTGTCGTCAGAAAATGTGACCCAAACCCATATCTCTCTAAAATAAAAAAAAGGTAATCCCAGGATAGTGAGTCGAACGCCTTCTGCAGATCTAGCCCTAGTAGTAAAGCCCCTCTCTGTCCTCCCCCATCCCAGCCCGAGTTTAGCGCAGATATGATGTCTATGATTCTTCTAGTCTGGTCTGGGGCCTGTCTATGGGGGACAAATCCCACTTGGTCAGGGTGTATGTATCGTGCTAAGAATGAGTTCACTCGGGTGGTCAATATTTTCGTCAGGAGCTTAAGGTCGACATTGATCAGCGAGATCGGGCGGTAGTTTGAGCAGTCGCTATGGTCCTTGTTGGGCTTAGGGATGACATGTATAAACGCCCTATTCTCATGTGGCGCGAGGGGGGAGCCTCCGCGTAAACCATTGAAGAGGGCACATAAATGCCGAGCTAGGATTTCCGCATATTTACGGTAGTAGTGGCCCGTGAACCCGTCCGGGCCCGGTGATTTAGAAGGGTTCAGAGACTTAATGGCCGCCACAATTTCCTCAGTTGTGAATTCTGCCTCCATCAATTCCACGTGGTCGCTAGATAACTTGGGGATAGAAAGATTACCCAAAAAAGCCTCTGCCTGAGTCCTGCTAAAGTCCCCCGGAGATTCGTACAGTTTAGAATAGAAATCGGCAAACTCTTGGAGGATCTTGTGGGGATTCTGGGTAACCTGGCCATTCTTCAGTCTCAGTTTGGGAAGAGCGGGGTTAAATGGCCTAGGGGTCAACCTTCTCGCCAGTAGTTTATTCGGCTTATCGCCCAAAGAATAAAATCTATGGTGTGACCACCTAAGATATTTCTCCGCCTTTGTAGTAAGGCTCAGGTTCAGAGCCGTACGCGCCTCGTCTATTTGGGTTCTAAAATCGAGGTGTGGGTTAGACTTCTGTTCACGCATTACCCGACGCAATTCATCTTTCTGCTGCCGAATCGTGTGTTCACGCTCCCTCTTAACCTTAGAGGAAAGCTGTATAAGCGTTCCCCGCACGGTGGCCTTATGGGCCGCCCACAGTGTCACCGGAGAGGAGACCGACGAGGAGTTCTCCTCAAAAAACTGTTTTATGGCTCGCTCGATTTCTTTTTCGAAGGCAGGGTCATTCAGTAAAGACTCGTTCAAACGCCACGATGGTGGGCCTGACTTTGCCCAGAGGTCAGTCAACACAATTTGTACCGAAGAGTGATCCGACCAAGACATGGGGATTATCGTAGCAGACGAAACGAATGAAAGCAGGGGAGAGAACGTGAACACATGATCTATGCGTGAATATGTCTTATGCACATGGGAATAGAATGTGAAATCCCTATCAGTAGAGTGGGCGTCTCTCCACACGTCTACCAGATCATAGCTATGTAGAAGACGCGCCATTACTCCGCTTCGTCTAGTAGCGTGTTTCAGTATTGCTTTCCCGGGATTAGATCTATCTAGAACCCGATCAAGAGAAGTATTACTATCCCCGCCGAGGATCACATGGCCCGCCACGTGGGGCATTATGACCTCCAGCATAGAGCGAAAGAAAGCCAATTGACCCACATTGGGGGCATAATACGATAGGAAAGTGACCTCGCTCTCGTTGATTTTCCCCACTACCATGATGTATCTACCCTCCTTATCTCTAATGACGGACACACATGAACTTTAATGGCATCCCAGTCTTAGTCCGTAGGGTTCAATATTGAGTTGTCACACCCTTTGCAGCTATAACAGCTTCAACTCTTCTGGGTGGTCTCCACTTAGCGGTGTCTTAGCAGTGTCTCCTCGGATTACCCTCTGGCAACACATCCTGGCCATTTTGGTCAGGTGATGTATCCTTTGCCTCTCATCTCCGTGTGCAAGTCTGTGCTCAGAAACCTGTTGCAATTAATCTTTTAGCCAACATAAAGCCATAAGAAACTGGTGATTATTTCTCCGTTTACCACTGCTATTCTGTGATAAACCCTGTGAGTAGTTATCATGTATCTGCACAACTACTGAGTCTGAAACACACAAATACCCCCTAGGATACAATGCAACTCTATCATCCTTGTGTATATATTTATCTACGTGGATGTTAAACTGCTCTGATCTGTTCTGTTGCTCTGTTGCTCGCCCAGGCGAGAAGAGGGGCTGGAAATGTTCGGAGAACGCTACAGCGATCTTACCCAGAAGTGGGAACGGGTACCTGTCAAAACCAGGCCCTCTCCCCCTAAAAACTGCCAAATGTGACAGTGAAGGAGGGGGAAGGGGGGTGGGGTTTTGGTGCGAACAAGCGGAGCTTCCGCTTTTGGGAAGAATGAATACCTAAAAATAATTTATATTCAAACCAGAGTTTGTCACATTAAAGTGCTATTAAACCCCCCAAACATTTAATATAGTTTTTATTAGTTACCTATTAATTCTTGATGGCTGCATTAGTTTGCTTCTGTCCTTTATTTTCACCCGTTCATCTGGTCAGTGAGGCCCCTCTTACACTGGGCGGACTCCGTTTTGATCAGCAGGGGATCTGTCTGCTGATGCCCTTATGATCGGAGCAGAGCAGGTTGGTGTCCAATCAGTTCCTGCAGAGCGGACACAGACAGAGCTTGCTCTGCTCTATGCACGACCAGGTGTAAATGGACTCCGCTGACGCAGACCCGCCTAGATGGAGGAAGTCAGATCCCCTTTTGTTTTTTTTCCGCAAAACGGAACAGCAGTTTCCCTGATGGGACATTCCACATAAAGAAAATGTTTGTTTCTTTAAGTGTGTTATCATTATCTTTGTCGAATTCCATATGTTTGCTGTGAGCAAATACAGAAGGCACCATGGGCCAGATTCTCGTAGATCGGCGCATATTTAGTCAGGCGTAGCGCATCTGAGATGCGCTACGCCGACTTAACTTGGAGAGAGAAGTCCCATATTCCCGGACCACATGCGTCCTAAGATGCGCTAGCGCAACTTAAATGTGTCGGCGTAAGCCGGCGCAAGTGAAGGTAGGAGGGAAGTGGGCGTGATCCATTCTAATGAAGCGTGACCCCATGCAAATGAAGTCCGGACCGAACGGAGCATGCGCCGGACGTGCCCCGCTCCGCTGCGCAAGGCGCAAAGCAACATTAGGTGTAACTCACCCTGAGATGGGCCGGCCCAGTGCATAAGAGCGTCACCACATGCGCCCGTCGTGCCCAAAGTTACTCCATTTTTTGGGTTGGTGTTGTCTGTGCTATTTTGACATTGCTGCTTTGCTATGCCTGGTCCCAGGAAGGAGAGATGGAAGAAAAACTTCTCCCCAGAGGAGAGGGCAATCATTGTATCTTCCATGGAGAGGTATGATTCTCGCCTCCATGGTGCAGATAGTGGCAGCACCAGTAAGTCCAAGAAGGATGAGATCCTCATGAGGATAGCTGGCCAAGTGAATGCCGTAGGTCATGAGGTCAGGACCCCCCAGGACATAAAAAAAAAAATGAATGACCTGCGTGGTTTGGTGAGAAGCAAGCTTGCCAAGATTAATAAGCATTCCAGGGGCACTAGAGGGGGGCCACCCTGTACGATCCAGCTTACTGAGGAGGAGCAAGTCATTTCCCGCTGCCTTCAGAGGTAGCAGGTGGAGGGATTGGAGGGCTACGGCACAGGTGAGCCGGCCATGAGGACAGATAAGTGTGTTTTAACTCCTATCTGGTGTGTAGCATGTGTGGGGGGGCAAGGGAACATGTGACAAGTGTGTGGGTCCACCAACATGTGAATGTTTTGTGTCATCCACAGGTGTGCAGGAGGGAGCGGGCCATCCGATGCTGCCAGTGGCCGTCCTATAGCATCCCCCGAGCATCCTGGTTCTCTGACTGACCACCTGGGAAGCCAACAGGCCTTGGTGGAGGGGAGTGGGCAGTCCTCAGTGCAGGAGGTGGTTGAGGAGGAGGTGGTCCATACAGAACAGGAGGTGTTCCTCTTTTTGGAGGAATCGCATGTGTTGGCAGGACCAGCACAAACAACCACCCGCATCATCTCCAGCCCCTCAGGGTCCTCCCACAACCTCTCCAGTCCCTCCTGTCCCATCGCCCTCAGATCCAGCCCCTCAAGATCCTCCCCCTATGCAAGGGCCCAAGCCACTCCTGTCCCCAGGAAGGCGACCCGTAAGACAAGGGGTGCGCCCGAAATGCTGCAACAAAATCTGGCCAGGCAGCAGGACCAGCAGAGCCGCCATATGGGGAAACTAGTGGTGGAGTTGAGGCGCCTATCTGACAGCCTGGCCTCCAAGGGAGCAGTACCGGATGCCATCCAGGATGTGGCTGTAAACCTGCCTCGGGGAGCTGCAGACTACCACGGCTGAACTTGTGGGGGAGGTCAAGTGCCTTAGAGTGGCTGTACAGGCCCAGACAGCTTCCCTGGAGGCTCACACAGCTTCCCTGGAGGCCCAGACAGCTTCCCTGGAGGCTCACACAGCTTCCCTGGAGGCCCAGACAGCTTCCCTGGAGGCTGTGCTCAGCCGCATAGCGGTGGCATTGGAGCGCAGACAGGCAGCCAGGGAGGCTCCCCCCAGGCAAGTGAGGGCCAGGAGCCTGGGCACCAGGCGTAGCCCCCGCCAGGGCAAGTGCTTTTTATTTGAAGCACTTTTTATTTGAGCTTTTTATTTGATTTTTGCTCTGGTTAAGAGCTTTTTCTTTGATTTTTGCTCTGGTTAACAGCTTTTTCTTTGATTTTTGCTCTGATTAAGAGCTTTTTCTTTGATTTTTGCTGCACACAGGCAGTAGTGCAGAGTACAGTGTGAATGGTGTGTGAATGTGGGGGGGGGGTGACACTCCTGCCAGTAAGGGGTGTCACCCTCGGTCGTTGGGGATAAGTTCTCCCCAGGTCCGTATGAATGACGTATGAATGGACAGCAACATCATTGGGGCCTTGACGCGGCGTTGCTGCTCCTTAGTACCGTGCGGTGTACTTTGGTCTAATCCAATGTGATGTGGATGTGGGGTGTGTGTGCTAGGGACCACAGTGGTGTGCATGCGTGCATTCTCATTGTGACATGATTAATGTGTGTGTTTAATGTTCAAAGATTCGTTCCATGAGACATCTCCTGACTGCTGTACCATCAGCAGACGGGGTAGCCTCGGTCAGGGTGGGACTGTGTGGTTCGGGGGTTAGGTCATCACGTATGTCAATCTCCAGGCCCCTTCTCACGGCAAAGTTGTGCAGCATGCAACATGCAGCGATGATCTGGCACACAAAGTTTGGGGAATACAACAGGGTACCCCCAGACTTATCCAGGCATCGGAAACGGGACTTCAGGAGGCCAAATGTGCGTTCCACCACTCCACGGGTACGTGCGTGTGCTTCATTGTATCTTCTCTTTCCTCTGGTTTGGGGATTCCGGAATGGAGTCATGAGATGGGGCCCAAGTGCATATGACGCGTCACCTGGAAGGGAAAAGACAGGAGGATGTTAGTCATGCATGTGCCCCTCGTGATGTCTGCATCATGGGGGGGGACAGTCATGCCTGACACCCATGTCACTCACCAACCAGCCAGCTGTCCCCATACACGTTCTGTTCAAATTCTGTTGGGATAGGGCTCTGACGGTATATGTAGCTGTCATGGCTAGACCCTGGGTGTTTGGCACGGACGTGCCATATGAGGTATTTGGCATCGGCTATCACCTGTACGTTTATGGAATGCCAATGCTTCCGATTGCGATAAATGTGCTCTGTGTCACGGGGGGGGCTGTAGTGCCACATGGGTGCAATCAATGGCCCCCACGGTGCGTGGGAATCCGTCAATTAGGCAGAAATCACGCATTGCCTTCTGCCGCAGGTCCTCCTGGGTGGGTTTGATGATTTGGTTGGCCATGCGTCTGAGGATTGCGGGGACAACCTGGTGCACACATCTGCTCATGCTGGTTTGTGATATCCCAGCCACGGCTCCACTTGTGCGCTGAAAAGAACCAGTGGCAAGGAAATGCAATGTTGCCATGACCTTCTCCAGTGGCTGCACTGCATGTGAGCGGTGTGTCTGGCTGGTGATGTCATCCTGCAGGGCTCTGGTAATTTCCAGGATAGCAGCAGGGCTGAATCTGAAACGGCGATACACCTCCAAATCACCCATGGCAAAGAGGCTAATGCGCGGTGGGTATATCCTCTCCCGTGCCCTCTCACGTGCCCTCCTCCTCCTTCTACGCGCCTCTGCCTTTGCACACACTAGTAGTGCTAAGACCATGCTGGCATACGAATGTGTTGTCCTATAAGTGTGGTTGCTCAGCTCGTCCCGGATGGTGCTGCTGTATTTGCTCTCAAGCTGACTTACTCACGTCTGGGGCAAAGTTACCCCTGCTTTATGAGGGGTAACTTTAGGCCGGCCATTCATCTTACGCGCACCGCGCATAGCCTGCGCCGATTGTGCGTAGGTTCGGGAATCAGCGCATTTACATCATTTGCATATTTGAATACTAATTCAATGGAAGTGCAGTTTGTCATCAGCGTAAATATGCGCCTACGCTGCGTAAACTTAAACAAGTTAAGACGGACGGGAGAAGCCTTGTTTCTGGCGTATCTGGTTCTGTGACTACGGCGCATAGATACGACGGCGCATTTTTACACTTACGCCGCGCATCTCCATATACGCGGGCGTAACTTCTTTGAGAATCTGGCCCCATGTGTTCTGTTAACTGGAGTTTTACTTTGTTACTTTGTTGGTCATTTTTATCTAAATCTGCTGGTGTATCTAACACTACTGCTGCTGCCCAACAGTAACTCCATTGTTTCTTCAGTGGAGTGAAGACACTCTAATATGGGAAGTGTATTACTGGCCAGATCACCTGGTGAAAATTAAAGTCTGTGTAATATATTAATACATGGAAAATTACTAGATCAGGACTTAATCTAGGTTAGTGTCAGAGTCAATGGTCAGTGAAGGGGTCAAGGCAAGGGTCAGTGTGTTTTGAGTAGGAATAAAAAAAAAGTTTATAGTCAGCGTCAGTGTGATTTAGGTACAAAAAAAACAAACAATGCATACTATTGTTTCTTGGTACTATGGGTGCAAACAACAAAGAATGCACATATACCCAAAGTGGTATCACCATACACATGAAGAGTAGGAGAATTTGTTTTGGCCCTTCATAACCAGGGCATTTTTTGCTGTTCAGCATTGCACTACTTTAACTGCCAATTGTATGGTCATGCAATTGATTTCTTCATAAATTGAGGGCAAAATCTTTTCTGCTACATGTCTTTGGTAAAAAACAAAATCCCAATAATTGTATTAATTAGTTTATGCAAAAGTTGTGCTCATAGGTTTACATACCCTGGCAGAATTTATGATTTCTTGATCATTTTTTAGAGAATATAAATGATAACACAATTTAGTTAGTGTTTGGCTGAAGCCATTTATTATCAGTCAACTGTTTTTACTCTTTTTAAATCATAATCACAAAAGAATCTACACAAATGACCCTGATAAAATGTTTACATACCCTGGTGATTTTGGCCTGACATGGATATGAGTTGACACAAAGGGGTTTGAATGGCTATTAAAGATAGCCATCCTCACCTGTTTGCTTGTAATAAGTGTGTATGTGTAGAAAAGGTCAATGAGTTTCTGGACTCCTGACAGACCCTTGCATCTTTCATCCAGTGCTGCACTGAGGTTTCAGGATTCTGAGTCATGGGGAAAGCAAAAGAATCTGCGAGAAAAGGTAGTTGAACTGTATAAAACAGGAAAGGGGTATAAAAATATATCCAAGGAATTGAGAATGTCAATCATCAGTATTCAAACTCTAATCAAACTCTAATCAAGAAGTGGAAAATGAGGGGAAACCAAACCACTGTCAGGTAGCCCAAGTAAAATTTCAGCCACAACTGCCAGGAAAATTATTCCAAATGCAAAGAAAAACCCGCAAATAACTTGAGGTGAAATACAGGACTCTCTGAAAATATGTGGTGTGGCTGTTTCAAGATTCACAATAAGGAGGCACTTGAAGAAAGATGGGCTGCATGGTCGAGTCGCCAGAAGAAAGCCATCACTACGCAAATGCCACAAATTATCCCGCTTACAATACGCCAAACAGCACAGAGACAATCCTCAAACCTTCTGGCACAAAGTCATTTGAAGTGATGAGACCAAAATGTAGCTTTTTGGCCACAACCATAAACACTACATTTGGAGAGGAGTCAACAAGGCCTATGATGAAAGGTACACCATTCCTACTATGAAACAGAGGTGGGTCGCTGATGTTTTGGGGATGTGTGAGCTACAAAGGCACAGGAAATTTGATCAAAATTGATGGCAAGATGAATGCAGTATGTTATCAAAAATACTGGCGGAACATGTACTCCACACTGTAATCATTGCACTGTATGTATGTGGATTCACAAATCTGGATCTTTTCCCGATTTCCGAGGGTGGTCCCTGTTTTGTAGAGTGCTGCTGGACTGGAGCAAGTGTGCCCAGTGACAATTTCAGTGACCCCTAGAAGATCTGAATACAGCAGCCTTTTTGGGCCTAACCATGAGATGACAGTTGTCTGATCCACCTAGAGAAGCTAACGATCTTGTGTCTTAAGCCTCTTACACACGGCTGTTTTTTTCCAACGGGAAAACTGCGAGGAGAGCTTTTGGCCGGGAAATATGCTCCTCGCAGTTTTTCCAACAGGAACTCTGTCCAAAAAGCCCCGGACAAAAAAAGGGAACCAGCTCTCCTTTTTCCCGCTGGGAAAACCGGTGGACTTTTGCCTGGCGGTTTTTGGCAGTTTTCCTATAGGGAAAAACTGCGATGGAGCATACACATGGCCGTGATTCCCAACCAAAGCTCCATCGCAGTTTTCCTGTCGGGAAAACCCGCCGTGTGTAGGGGAAAAGACTGACCAAGCAGGTTCTCGGCTTTTCCCTTGGGATTTCCGACGAGAACTTTTCCTGTCGGAAATCCCACACGCATTAGAGTCAGCCAAAAGTCCATGGAGCTACTGCTTTTGGAGAACATCATTCTCTAGTGAGAAAGCCTGTCATTGAGAAGGCAGCACTAAGATTTCAGATATCCGTGTCTCATGGTAATTCAGAGAGTTGGAGTGTGCGTGGAAAATGCCTTCTACCTCTTCCTACAGTGCTGAAAACCCTAATGCCGCGTACACACGATTGATTTGTCTGATGAAAACGATGGACCATTTTCATCAGACGAACCGATCGTGTGTGGGACCCATCAGTTTGTTATCCATCGGTGAAAAAACTAGGAACTTGTTTTAAAAATATCTGATGGTTAAAAAACCGATAGAAAAAACGATCATCTGTGGGGAAATCCATCGGTTAAAAATCAACGCATGCTCAGAATCAAGTCGACGCATGCTCGGAAGCATTGAACTTCATTTTTCTCAGCACGTCGTTGTGTTTTACGTCACCGCGTTCTGACACGATCGGTTTTTTAACTGATGGTGTGTAGGCAAGACTGATGAAAGTCAGCTTCATCGGATATCTGATGAAAAGATCCATCAGACCGTTTTCATCTGATGAACCGATCCGGTGTACAGGGCATAAGTGTCCCTATTTTAATGAAGCGTTAGGCATGTGTTTGAGTGTGTAGAAGATTGAAAAGGGTTAAGCGATACTGAAGCGACGATGTCAGCAGAAGAAAAGTTACTTAATGTATAACTGTACAGGTTCTGTCCATCCTCATTTGATCAGCGAAGTCAGGACTGTCAATGATTTTGATGGATTGACCACGTTAATACATTATCATAAAGTATACAAGGGATTTTAATGCAACAGATTCACCTAAAAACAATGATGTTGCAATTTCTGTTGATATCTTCGACGTAATCAGTTCCTTCTCTATGTGAGACATCAACCTATTATCCTTTTTTATACTTGTATCATTAATGCTACTTTATGCTGCTTGTAGCAATGAAGCTCTCCATTGCCATTAGCTCAGGATAGACATGAAGACAATAATATTAAATTTATGATGATACATTTTGAAGCCCAACTACTAAATGTAAACATCTATGCTGATGAAATTACCGTATATTACACTGAAATATATTGGATATTCACTAATATTACAATATTTTATTTCTGTCATTTTTAGATACTGGAATATCTCAAATGTCCCTTGGTTTAGAAATCTCTGTATAAAAAGTGACAGCACTTGCAAAGTGATAGAAATGTATTGGACAAGTGAAGAAAAATGTACTTTCATAAATATCCAAATTAGGCTCAATTCACAGAGCAAACACACAAGGATAAGGATTCTTATTTTTAAAAAAGTGGCAGTTATTATTAGTGGAGTCCAATGGGATCTGCAATTTACAGTTACCGAATGCTGAAAATAAAGATATTTAAATTGGTTCTAAAGCTAGAACATTTTTTACCTTAACGCATTTTCTGCATTAAAGTGTTTGTTACCCTCAAAACATATTCCTGATATGCGCCTGTTGTACCATGTACTTTTATGAGAAAGTATCCTGTTCTCTTTGTATCGCTTCCTTTATGTGAAATCCCCGGTGTTCCTGCCAGTCCCTCTGCTTTCCTATTAAAAACTGACCACACTAAACAGGAGAATACAGCATAGTTAGTTCTCTAGCTATGCTGGAAACTCAGTGTGCTCTCCTCCAATGATCAGACTTGTCCTGACACGCCTCCGCTGCACAGCCATTCATTGGGAAGCTCAGTGTGCTGTTGCTTAGAGGAGAGCAGAGAAAGCTATTGGCTCCTGGGGGACCTTAGAAAAGGAGGCTGGGGCTGCTATGTGCAATACCAAAACGTGTGTTATTTTAGAAAAAAGTTTAAGCATTACAACCGCTTTACTCTCATGTTACAACTATGTGAAGTGAATCTAGTGGCCGAAACTTAGAGACTTGGTTGACAAAGTTGACAATATTTGATGATCCTCTGTTTTAGGAATTAATATTCAGCCATAATGACCTGCTTGCTTTGCTTATTATTATTTGCTTATTATTATTACTATCTGTGGACCTAGAAAGACATTTATTCTATTGCAGTAGTCAATCTAACAAACCCTGGAATCAATGCTATTTTAATTTTACATTTGTTTGTTTCTGTATGATGTACTATCTCTGTTCTTCATTACTTATACTTTTAAATCTACAGGAAATAAAGGGACACTAGCCTACTTCCTTGATTTATAAATCTATACCTTATAGATATTGTTTAATATGTTAAGGACATTTGATGTATCTCATCCGTCCAAAAAAAGTTTATCAAAGTACACAGGATGTGTGTAAAATGTAATTTCATGCTCCCACCCCAAGCCTGTTGGCAACCCGAATTGTCAAAATGACAGTCGTGTGGAAATACATAAGCTGTAGAAGCTGCTGCTGTCAGGAAAGTTTCTGACACATTGTTGGTAAACAATGTTCATTTGCCAGATAGAGAGGTCCCTTGGTAACATTGTTACTTTTGAATCTACTCTGTTTCATTTAATAGGAAATCAAAGAGATGAGTTATAACAACCTAAAAAGTTAATTTTTTTTTAATAACATTTGTTTTTTACTGCCTTAGGCCCCTTTTACACGATCAGCCCACAAAGATCCGCCTGTCTGTTTTTCAGGTGGATCTGAGTGGGCCACCCATTGACTTCTTTGGGCAAGCGGATATCAGCGGAGATTACTGCATGCCTTCCGATTCAACATGATCCGCTCAAAACAGATAGAAGATGATATGTTCACCATCCATCCAGCGCATCAGATCGGATGGGATCGTATAAAAACAGACAGGTTGTCCGTTTTCATCCAATCTCGCCTTAAAGAACAGCAGAGCTCTGACATGTCCATCCCTGCATCATCATTCGCTGGCTTAGAGGGGATCAATGCAGCGATCTCCCGCTGAGCTAGCAGAGTCCGCTGAGTGGATCCGCCCTGTGTGAAAGGGACCTTATTATACCTAATTGGACCTAATCAACCAGTTCTTCTCCTTCTCATTTACTTATTATTTTCCTTTTTTTTACCATTCATTTTTTTAATTGTTTTGATTTGTATTTGCTTTGTTCACTATTGCATTAAAAAAAGCATTAAATTGTAGATTGTAAAAAAAAAAAAAACACTTTGCAATGCTTTGTTTTAGAATCCTAATTTTAGTGTAATTTTAAATAGGACAAACTATAGAATAAAATGTGTACCTTTGTTCTACAATAACACATTTTTTTTAAACTAACACTGATCAAAGTAGAAAAAGTGTTTTTTTTTTATGGATTGCAAGACAGTATCATCAAAAGAAAGCCTTAATTTAAAAAATAAATAAATACATAAATACACACACACACACACACACACACACACACACATATATATATATATATATATATATATATATATATATACACTATGGGCCTGATTCCCAAAAGAGATACGCAGACTTAACTGCTGTTCAGTCTGTGCCTAACTTTGGAAACGATTCTCAAAAGGCTTTTTCCAAAGTTAGGCAGAAAATCTGACATGTGTAAGACACTTACACGGTCAGATCTTAGGATACCCGCTACCCGGCCGATCAGGAAGGGAGTGGGGATGAGCGAGCGCCCCCCCCCCCTCCTGAGCCGTGCCAGGCCGCATGCCCTCAACATGGGGGGGTTGGGTGCTCTGGGGCAGGGGGGCGCACTGCGGGCCCCCCCACCCCAGAGCACCCTGTCCCCATGTTGATGAGGACAGGACCTCTTCCCGACAACCCTTGCCGTTGGTTGTCGGGGTCTGCGGGCGGGGGCTTATCGGAATCTGGGAGTCTCCTCAAATAAGGGGGCCCCCAGATACTGGCCCCCCACCCTAAGTGAATGGATATGGGGTACATCGTACCCCTATCCATTCACCTGGAGGCAAAAAGTAAAAGTTAGTAAACACACAACACAAGGGTTTCCTGTCGGGAAAACTGCGATGAACCATACACACGGCCGGGATTCCCGGCCAAAAGCTCTCATGGCATTTTTCCTTCCGGGAAAACCGGTAGTGTGTACGGGGCATTAATGTAGGCTGTGGCTACTGCACTGTGCCGCCCAGTGATCTAAGATTTGTCCAAGGGGGTGTAGGTAGAATATTGGTATAGGAAGAGGGAGGCTGGTAAGGTTAGGGTAGTTAGAAGGATTGATGTCCCTTGCAGGAAGATAAAACCATTTGCACATATAGACTGATTTACAAGTAAAGATGACAGTGGTTTTGGGATGGTCTCTACACACATAGGGCCAGATTCAGGTAGAACTGCGGCGTCATAACGTATCGTAGATACGTTACACCGCCGCAAGTTTTCATCGCAAGTGCCTGATTCACAAAGCACTTGCGATGAAAACTACGCCGGCGGCCTCCGGCGCAAGGCGGGCCAATTCAAATGGGCGTGTGCCATTTAAATTAGGCGCGCTCCCGCGCCGGACCTACTGCACATGCTCAGTTTCGCAATTCCCGTTGTGCTTTGCGCGCCGCGACGTCATTTTTTCGAACGGCGACGCGCGCAGCGTACTTCCGTATTCCCGGACGTGTTACGCAAACTACGTTAAATTTTAAATTTCGACGCGGGAACGACGGCCATACTTTAGACAGCAATACGATTGCTGACTAAAGTTAGGGAACCAAAAAAAACCACTAACTTTGCGACGAAACTAGACTAGCAGCGACATAGCGAATGCGAAAATCCGTCGGGAATCGCCGTAACTCCTAATTTTCATACCCGACGCTGGTTTACGACGCGAACTCCCCCCAGCGGCGGCCGCGGTATTGCATCCTAAGATCCGACAGTGTAAAACAATTACACCTGTCGGATCTTAGGCCGGGTACACACGGGCAAACATGTACGATGAAACCGGTCTGTCGGACCGTTTTCACCGTACATGTCTGCCCGGGGACTTCTGTACGATGGCTGTACTAACCATCGTACAGAAGTCCACGCGTAAAGAATACGCGGGGCGTGTCCGCGCCGTCGCCGCGATGATGCCGTGGCGATGCCGCGGCGACGTGGACGGGCCTGCCTTTTAAATGCTTCCACGCATGCGTCTAAGTCATTCGACGCATGCGAGGGACGGCGGGCGCTCGGACATGTACGGTAGGTCTGTACTGACGACCATACATGTCCGAGTGGGCAGGATTCCAGCGGACGGTTTTAAAACAAGTCCAGGAATATTTGCCCGCTGGGAAAAGGCCCGGCGGGCAAATGTTTGCTGGAATTCTGCCCGCTCGCGCCTACACATGACCGAACATGTATGCTGAAACTGGTCCGCGGACCAGTTTCAGCATACATGTTTGGTCGTGTGTACGGGGCCTTAGAGATATCTATGCGTAAATGATTCTATGAATCAGTCGCATAGATACTCTGAGAGATACGACGAAGTATCTGAGATACCCCGTCGTATCTCAGCTGTGAATCTGGCCCATAATTCCTGATAGGGCGTTTGCCCATCTATGGCCAGCCTGAACCTTTAAAATAACAGTACTACTACTTTTATAGGTTTACTTGTTAGGTCAGTTGTGTGTTCAAAACTTTACTCACCCATTGATTTAATTTAATTATGCTTGGATGCGTTCTCTCTTATTGTTTCATTCTATTTTACCCTACGGTTTTGTTTCCTATTTCATATGCAATAATCTCTGCTAACAGATTACACCCTTTATTACTCCATATAGTCCAATAAGCTTTTGATATAAGGTTAATATCTTGGTCCATTGTGAACCGATTTGCAACTGTTTTCCATATATTGTACAACATTGCATCTGTGATCTTTTGATTATGTAATTTTCTTTCTCTTTGATAAAAAATGTATATTGCAAAAGAAAAAAATTGATGCCATAAATTCCTAAGAATTGTAATACTTGTGAATGGATGCTATTCAAAATAACTAAATTGTAAATTATGTTTAGTGTCTTATAAGGAGAATCTGTAAAGATATTCCACTGGGGGCTTTCCTTCTTTATGTCTGGCTGGCCGGGGTCAGGTCGAAAGATATTTTAAAATTTGAATGCTCTGTGACCACTTTGCATGTTGTCCTTAGTGAATCAAAACCCCAATGTTTATATTTTTCTTGCTATTTGAATTAATTTGAATGGCGTTTACCTAAGCATACCCTTGATTTATATGTTTTGTAGTTTCTATTACCATACTAGCAAGTTGGTTTGTAACATATATCATAATGCAAGCTTGTAACACCTGCATACTTCCCCAGTAATATTTTATCTTCTCCCAGATGGCACTGAAAGCACGAAAGACCCTTTTTCTTTTCAACATGAATCATTCACTGATCAAAGAAAATCTCAATGACTACATTTAGGCACAATCAATATCATTTGAACTGGTCAGAACTCACTGCAGATCTGGCTACAACGTATCCTATTTTTGAAGATTTTGTATGTGCGTTCATATAGATGTGCATCTCCCTAGAATCCCCTCTAACTCATTAAAGTGGTTGTACAAAACAACAGGCTCCGGCGCTGTGATTGGCCGGAGCCACGATGACGTCATACCGTTATGACATTACGCATGTGGGAGCTGCCGTTAACGGCACACTAACTGAAGCAACAGCACGTACGTGCTGTTGCTTCAGTGCGCATGTGCCGATGTTGTTGGGACATGCAGATACAGGGGATATCTCCTAAATCTCTGGTTTAAAAGATATCTGGGGAAGCTACAGGTGAGCCTTATTATAGGCTTACCTGTAGTAAAAAGTGCTTGTAAAGGGTTTACAACCACTTTAATCAACCAGTAAAAAGGGGTGAAACCTACAGACCTACCTTCCTCATACAAACCTCAGCACACACCAGGCTGTCGTTTTCAGTGGTTGTGTGGGGATGCAGAGGTGGGAGAGGATGGTGTACATGGGACAGATAGGCAGGTGGCAGATCACAAGCACATACACCAGCCTATTGCCACTATATGTTTTAGAATACATTTACCAATAGTCACACTGTCTTTGTTCCTGGAGCTGACAATTTTTTCCGAATTCTAGCGTATTAAAAGCTTTACTCTTTGAGAAAAGTAGAGGTCTGCTTTTACTTGCTCATATAATTCAAGGAGCTGACAGATTAAAGGGAAATTACTATAACTGGAGCAGCTGTGCATGGTAACCAATCAGATTCCATCTTTAGCTTGTGCAGTTATGCCGCGTACACACCATCACTTTTTGTGATGAAAAAAAACAACATTTTTAAAAACGTCATTTAAAATGACCGTGTGTGGGGAAAACGTCGTTTTATGTCTTCTTTGAAAAACGACAAAAAAAAAAAATCGAACATGCTTAAATTTTTTGTGTCGTTTTTCAAAACGTCGTTTTTTGTGACATTTAAAATGATAGTGTGTGGGCAAAAAGACGTTTAAAACCCGCGCATGCTTAGAAGCAAGATATGAAGCGAGCTTGAATGGAACAGAGTGCAGTCGTATGTGCTGAACGTAACCGCGCTTTGCTAGAGCATTTTGAAAAAACGATGGTGTGTATGCTACGTCGTTTTTTAAAATGAAGTTTCAAAAACGTCGTTTTTTTTCATCACATAAAACGTCGTTTTTTTCTATCACAAAAAACGACCGTCTGTACGCGGCATTAGGCTTTGAAAATGAAGGAGAGAAGAGTTGCCATGCATTGATAGAGAAAAATTAAAGGTCTGTTTTTATATAAAGACTATATAAAGATGTTTTAGTTATAGAAGGAGTCAATTTGTTTCTAAAATCTGTCTACCAACCTTAATAAACTGAGGCCCAGATTCACAAAGCACTTACGCCGACGTATAACAAGTTACGCTGCTGTAAGTGCAAATGTGCGCCGTCGTATCTGTGCGCCAGACCCACAAACAGATATGCGCCTAAAACCAGGCTACACCCCGCCAACGTAGCTTGCTTACGCCGACGTAGGGTGGGCGTACATTTAGGCTGGGAGCATGGTGCCGCTCCCATTGATTAGCCATTCAAACATGCAAATGAGGGAAAAACGGCGATTCCCAAATACGTGATCCCGACGTAGGCTACGCGAGGTGCGCGTAAATTGTACGTCCGGCGTAAAGTTATTCCCCATAAAGGAGGCGTAACCCAGCAGCAGACATGCAAAGGTCTGCACCAGGGAATACAAGCCAGTGTATTTTACGTTGGACGTGTGTCTGGCTGGGCGTAGGTTACGTTCAGGCTGTACGCAGTGATCCGGCGTAGTTTAGGCAGTTGTTCCAAGGTGGTTGTGAGCAGGCGCAGGGGGATGAGAAAGTACTTTACATTGGACAAATTAAAATAATCATAAATAAAATGTAAATTTTTTATATTTTGTTGGGAATCCTTTTACTGGCAATGACTACCTGAAGTCTGGAACCCATGGACATTACCAAAAACTGGGTTTCCTCCTTTCTGATGCTTTGCCAGGCTCTAACTGCAGCTGTCTTCAGCTGTTCTTTGTCTGTGGGTCTTTCTGCCTTAAGTTTTGATTTCAGCAAGTGAAATGCTCAATTGGCTTGAGATCAGTTAATTGACTCGGCCATTGCAGAATATTCCACTTATTTTCCTTTAAAATCTCCTGGTCTTGCTTTTGCAGTGTGTTTTGGATCATTGTCCATCTGTACTGTGAAGCGCCGTCTAATCAACTTTGCTGTATTTGGCTGAATTTGGGCTGACAGTATATCTCTAAACAATGCAGAATTCATCCGGCTGCTTCTTTCTTTTGTCACATCATCAATAAACACCAATGACCCAGTGCCACTGGAAGCCATGCATGCACATGCCATCACACTGCCTCCACCATGTTTTTTCATCTATCCAAATAATGCTTTTCCAGAACTGGTCTGCCTTTTTTATATATTTTTTTTTGGCAAAGTCTAATCTGGCTTTTCTATTCTTCAGGATTATGAATGGTTTGTACTTTGTGGTGAACCCTCTGTATTTTCTCTCATGAAGTCTTCTCTTGATTGGAGACTTTGACAATGATACGCCCACCTGCTGGAGAGTGTCCTTCACTTGTCTGGATGTTGTGAATGGAGAGGATCCTACGAAGATTGTTGTCTTCTGTGGACGTCTAGGTCTTTTTATTTTCACTAGTGCATTCTTCTTTCCGCAGAATGTGCCAAACTGTTGATTTGGCCACTCCTAATGCTGCTGCTATTTCTCTGGTGAATTTGTTTAGTTTTTGAAGCCTTACAATGGCCTGTTATACTTGCATAGACAGCTCCTTTGAACACATGATGTAGGTTCACAGCAATAGGTTCCAAATGCAAATACCACACTTAGAATCAACTACAGAACCTTTACCTGCTTAACTGATGAAGAAATAACAAAGAAGTAGCCCACACCTGGCCATGAAACAGCTTTTGATTCAATTGTCCAATTACCTTTGATCCTTAAAAAAGGGGGTTGGCTAATCTTAAGAGCTGTAATTCCTAAACGCTTCCTCCAATTTGGATGTACATACCCTCAAATTAAACCTGAGAGTGTGCACGTTAAGCCCATATATGTTATATAACTATAGCTTGAATATGTTTTGGTAAATACTTGAAAAAAAACTAAAATTGTGCCTGTGTCCAAATATATATATGGACCTAACTGTATATGGCAGTATGGAGGTTTTGTAGATGTCAATTGTATGACTTCAATTGTATGACTTCTGTTCAGTTGTAGCTGCTTGATTGCAAATGATTTTTTTGGTGTATTTTTTTAGATATTATCACAGGAATCACATTACTCTGATCTAAATACAGGAAGCTGAAATTTGACTGTTGCAATGACAATTAAATCTCATTGCCCTTATTGTTATTTCTGAATAATAAGTGCTGTATTATCTTGGGACCCCTTTAATCAAATATAAAATGCTTACGTAGATACTTTTCCCCCTTTATTATACAACACATCCCATGGAATCTCTACTCCTACCAGAAAATTCATGTCAATTAAAGGACCTCTAGATAGTTTTCTACCCTGAGTTAAACACCTGGCTGTGATGTAACCACCCTTTATATTTTAATCGTAGTCATTAATTTCAGGTATCCATGACAGCACTTTTCAGATCAAGGGCTACCGTTTCATGAGGACATCCAGACTATGCAGCTGTTTGTGCTTGTTTATGTGTGTGCATTAATTAATCATATCATTAAAAAAGTCTATCGTTTGAAAGGAAAGTGAGAAAATAAGCCACATTACAGCTGCATAAAATCCCTGTTATCTTTTTGTTGTTTTAAGTTTGAATAATGACAGTTTTGAGACTACACAATTGAAAGATAAGGACAATTAGAGATGAAAAAATAAACAAACAACTAAATATATAACTAAATAAATTATTAGGAAAACAAATACACAAATAATTTAATTGTTCTGAATGACTCTAATCTATGATTGCTAAGCAGACCCTAAATCCAAATTACTGGCAGATATGAAAGACACAAAAGGTTTTCATTACATTTAGTGTCCTGTGCCCCCCAAAGAAGTGTCCTCTGTCCCCCTTCATATCACCTCATCAACCCCCAACTTTAGTGTCCTCTTCCCCTCTGTCACCTTCACATAACATTACTCCCACTGTAGTATTCTGTGCGTCCCCCTATAGCAGTGTCCTGTGCCCACTACCCCCTTCCCATTACCACACCCTTTAATGTCCTCTGCCCCCACATAGCAATGTCCTTTGCTCCCCCCCCCAAACCAGTTATCTGTCTCCTTCACACCCCCACCCACTGTAGTTTCCCTTGTCCCCCCATCACCCCCCTCCCTCCCTACACACACACACACACACACACACACAACATTCTCTTCTAAATGTTTTTTTTCTTTGTCTGAATTTCTCACTTCCTGTTCCTCCTCATTAAGCTTGCCCCCATCATCTGAGCTGTTCTGGCTGGGGGTTAGTCAGTGTGCCCGCCCCTCCCTTGGGTCTACATCCACACAGCATCTTCCCACAGGGATGTAGTCCCAAGGGAGAGGGCGAGCACGCTGACTAACCCCCAGCCAGAACGGCTCGGATGATGGTGGCAAGCTTACTGAGGAGGAATAGGAAGTGAGAAATTCAGACAAAGAAAAAAACATTTAGAAGGGAAATCGAAGGAAAAGGCAAGTGAACCAACAATGCACTAGCTTAAAGGAACTTATTTAGAAAATAAAAAACAAACCTTTACAACCCCTTTAAATGTATTTAATTTGTGTCTTTAGTGGTTTGGCCACAATTGAGCTTTTATTCTTCCCCTGCCCTTACACTAATAACACTTAATTAACATTTAACCTGACCCCTAAAATTAACACCTAACTAGCACCCTTAAAGCGGGAGTTCACCCATTTGTAAAAAAAAATTTGTTCTCCCCTTAGCTTCCTGCTCGTTCGGTCTAGGGGAATCGGCTATTTGTATTAAAATATGAGCAGTACTTACCCGTTTTCGAGCTGCATCTTCTTCCGTCGCTTCCGGGTATGGATCTTCGGGAGCGGGCGTTCCTTCTTGATTGACAGCCTTCCGAGAGGCTTCCGACGGTCGCATCCATCGCGTCACTCGTAGCCGAAAGAAGCCGAACGTCGGTGCGGCTCTATACTGCGCCTGCGCACCGACGTTCGGCTTCTTTCGGAAAATCGTGACGCGATGGATGCGACCGTCGGAAGCCTCTCGGAAGCCTGTCAATCAAGAAGGAACGCCCATTCCCGAAGCCCATACCCGGAAGCGACGGAGAGGATGCATCTCGTAAACGGGTAAGTACTGCACATATTTTAAAATAAATAGCCGATTCCCCTAGTAAAAACAAGCAGGAATCTAAGGGGGAAAAGTGCCCTCTAAGGGTGAACCCCCGCTTTAACCTTTACCCCCAACCCTAACACTTAAAAACATAATATTAATAGGAAAATCCAGGTGATCCAGGGTAAATCCGATTGCCTCTCGGGGATCAGGAAGGAATTTTTTCCCCTGCTGTTGCAAATTGGATCATGCTCTGCTGGGGTTTTTTGCCTTCCTCTGGATCAACTGTGGGTATGGAGTTGGGTGTATGGGATTGTACTATGTTTTTTATTTTGTTTGTTTATTTTTTTGTAGTTGAACTGGATGGACTTGTGTCTTTTTTCAACCTGACTAACTATGTAACTATGTAAATGTACAGGGGCTTTGAATATTTTTTATTTATCATGGCTGCCACTAAAAATACCATTTAGAAATTATTTTTTTATTTAACTTTTTGGCCAGGCATTTAGGAAATACTGCAAATGAACATTTTGTGCATTCAATTTACAGCCACAAGTGGGAGCTCAAGGCCTCTTATTAAATTTTGTTTCTTATAGAGCTTAAATTGCAAACAAATCCCCCTTTCTCTTCCTCCCTCCATGCCTGTCAGGAGAGCCCTGTACAAGTCAGAAGAGAACTCTAAATGCCTATACACACGATACGAAAATCAGATGGGAAAAGTAAGACACGCTGTCTGCAGATTTTCGGATCGTTAGTACGGTGCTTTCGACAGCCGGTTTCACTTTTTCGTCAGACAAAAGCTGGATGTGCAGACTTGTCAATTTTTGACAAACAACAGCTCAACGTCTGATTTTTGGATGGTCAGTACAGAAATCGTCACACAAAAGTCAAAAGTACAAACACGCATTATCGGAATCAAGGAACGACAGGAAGAGTTCAGTCTTGTAAACTACTGTTCGTAATCTAGAATTAACATTCGTGATGCGACAATTGATGAAATGTCAAAATGCAGCGCATGGTCATATCTTCCTTAATGGGATCATAATGAAGCTGCTTTGCTGGTGATACTGATGTAGTTATGCCAAAAGTATTTTAAAAGGCATTCGTTTTGTAGTGATATACCGCATTTATCGGCGTATAACACGCACAGGCGTAAACATGCACCCTAACTTTAAAAGGGACGTTTCAGGAAATAAAACATTCCACAGCCCCCTGCATATAACACGCAGGCACAGTTTACCCTCTATTTTCAGGGTACAAAAGTGAGTGTTTTACACCAATAAATTTAGTAAATAATATTAATATTATGGTTGTTTGATTTTTTGGGGAAGTTACCACAACACCATTATCCCTGAGTTTTTAATATCAAAGATACAACTATGTTGGTGTCCCTTGTTAATTTTCCATTGTGATGTTTTTAATGTAACTGCCTACTCCCAAACGGTCATTTGAAGATCAGGAACGATCTGAATCAACGCTCACCAAACTTCTACTAACACAAAATTAGCAGAAGGGGCCCAAAGGGTGGCGCTCGAGAAAATAACTTCCTTTATACTCTCGTAGTACATCACTAGGTTTTCTGTTTGTCGACCGACAATTGGCAGATAGTTGGTATGCTAGACAAAATCCTGCACACGTGCCTTTGACAAAAATCAGACACTCGGTCGTACGACAATCGAACCGTGTGTATGAGACTTAAAGCTGCCCATTCACTGTGCAAATTTAAGCCTTTTATAAATGGCTACTGGTCAAGGAATGACAGCTGTGACCTTGGACATAGGTGTGCGCGGCCTATTGGATTAGAGTGTGCCCCTCAAAGCCCAAATACATATGTGTGTGTGCATGTGTATATATACTGACAGTGTCAGTAGGGCAGAGATTGGCATCAGTAGTTTTTATATATATTATTTTATTTTTTATAATTTATTTTTTCAATTTATTTTTTCAATTTGTTTTTACAAATTTTTTAAGAAGCCCATTAAGGGGGCTGTGGTAAAATATCAGGGGTTTAAACAGGGTTGATCTGCACTACACAGGGTGAGCTTTTGTTGGAAAACTCTTTGGCTCTTAAAGCGGGGGTTCACCTGTACATAACAATTTTTTCCCTTAGCTTCATGCTCATTTTGTCTAGGGGAATCGGCTAGTTGTTTTAAAATATGAGCTGTACTTACCGTTTCCGAGATGCATCTTCTCCGCCGCTTCCGGGTATGGGCTGCGGGACTGGGCGTTCCTATTTTGATTGACAGTCTTCCGAGAGGCTTCCGAAGGTCGCATCCATCGCATCACGATTTTCCGAAAGAAGCCGAACGTCGGTGTGCAGGCGCAGTATAGAGCCGCACCGACGTTCGGCTTCTTTCGGCTACTAGTGACGCGATGGATGCGACCGTCGGAAGCCTCTCGGAAGACTGTCAATCAAGAAGGAACGCCCGCTCCCGAAGACCTATACCCGGAAGCGACGGAGAAGATGCATCTCGAAAACGGTAAGTACAGCTCATATTTTAAAACAACTAGCCGATTCCCCTAGACAAAATGAGCATTCATCTAAGGGGATTCTTTGAAAAAATTGTTTTATGGGTGAACTCCCGCTTTAAAAGCAGCAGCTGTGATCGTGATCTATACACATTTCTACATGCCATTTATAAATGTACCTTGGTATACAAACATAGCTCCCAACTGTCCCTGATTTCGCGGGACTGTCCCTGATTTGAAACAAAGTCCCTCTGTGTCAGAAACCATGAATCAGATCGAGACAGAAGTACAGTTAAATCATACTTGTTTAATAATAATAATAAAAAGATAAACAGAGTAAACGTAGTCAAAACATAGCATTCAGGAACCGGATTGGATAGTCAGCCAAACCAAACGTCAGGAAACCAGATATAAACGTAGTAGAAAAACAAGCAGGATCTGGAGCCAGAAGGAATGTTAGCCAAGCAAGTCTTTAACAGGAATGTGGGAGATAGTCTCTGTGATGTTGACCAAGGCTAAGGCAGAGATCATCTGAGCTGGACAGCTTAAGTAGGCAGGACTGACGAGCAGGATCATCAACAGGTGAGTCACTGTGGAGAGACAGGAGCTGGCAATTAGCAGCCAGCTGAGCGGCCAGCTCAGAGAAGGAAGGGCTGAGCCCAGCCCTGACAGTCTGTCCCTCTTTTCTCCTCATTTGTCCCTCATTTTGATCTCATTTATATAGTTGTATATAAAATGCACAACTGATCTTTCAAACAGTGTTTCCCAGAGCTAAACCTTACATCCAATTTCTAAATCGCTGCATTTGTAAATTTCAAAAGCCAATATAAAGGAATAGAAGTGGTAAATAAGAAGCCCTTGGGGGGTTTAACTATTTTTTGTGTACTTCTCCTTTTAAGAAGGCATGACAGGGGGTGTGTCCTATGCTAACCTATTTTTGTTAATAGGTTTTCCTCGTTCTCATCTCAAAAAGATGGAAGGTATGGATAAGTAGTAAAGAAAGTGCTGAACTTGTCTATTCTTTAGTAGGGCTGTCTTGATTAACCGACCGGTTTATCAAAATTCTAAATACTATATACTGCATTCAGTTAATTGCTTTGATGTTTAAGGATTTTTTTAAGAAGGAGTTAAAAGTTGGAATGCCTCTACTACAATAAAATAGACCTGCCTGCCTGCTCACAGTCTTCTTTATAGTGTTCATGGAGCTGCACATGCACAACTCAGTTTATGCACAGTGCCTGTGTGCTATAATGACTACACTACTGCGCATATGTAGGCGTGACGTCATCCCGCACCGGGTAATAAAGATGGCCAAAGGCGCCAGACTATTGAAGCAGATGTACAAATATTTCAGACTTTATTTCTGTTGTAAGGACTTGTTTAGGGGTTAGGGTATAGAAGAAAGATTTAGGTAGGGTATGGTTGAGTTTTAGGGGATCGTGTGCCCTGCATGTGCTTGTGATCCCTGATATGACCCCATTTTTGTAAAATTAGCACATTTACACTTTAAAAATTATGCTTAGCTGAAATGAGGCCAGAACAAACAGGCATTTGGTGTGAAATGCAGTTTGCCCTAAGACATGAGGCATATGAAGTAAATTATTACTAGGCATTCTAATTTCACAAAAGAAAGGTTCCATGAAAACATCTGTTGTTCTTTGGATTTTTAATGCTTCACAAATCACTTGCTAGGAATAGCCACTGTATTTGCTATTTTAAATCCTTTTTTTAATCAAAAGTGAATAAAATGTTAAGCCTTTTTTCTAAAAAAAAAAAAAAACGCACTGTGTACTGTTAATTAATTATTATCTCCTAACAGAATTTTCTATGGAGACAAAGAGCATAATAATGAATTACTAAACTGAAACATGCTTTTTCAAATGTGCTGTAAAAGCAATAGAATCTGAACAGAATTAGAGTCACTGTTTTCTGTATTAGAGAATACAAAAGTCCTTTCAAGCCAAGTCTATGAATACATTCAGATATCAGCATATTTTGCAACCCCATTCACTAAAAGGTTGGTTTTATAGTTATTGACTTTTTCGTAATAAGGGAACCTGTGGCAGTGCATTGGCAACAGGGTGAGGGAGAAGGGCGGCACCATTTCTTATTGAACCTTTTCTCCTACAAACACCTAGAATCTGGCAACAGATCTTGAGGGGGATGGGGATGTCTGAGGTGCAGTGTGCAAATGCAAAAAAAAAAGAAAATGGCTCTGAGCTTAGTGCTTTGGCTCACCTACTGTCTTTGTGGTTAATAGTCCTCATGGATATGACCAAGTTATAAAAAATAGTGGAAGGTCCTCATAAAGGATTTTAAAGTATATGGTGATAAGCTTAAAAGAAAAGTATGTTTTTTTTTCAGATTCATACCTACCTAGGTTGATGCAGAATCGGTCTGATGCTGCATCTGTCCACTGCCTATTGCTTGGTTCTAAGGGCTCCCTGAGCAGAGAGCTGGTGAATGTCAGTCACCGGCTCCCTACTCTGCCCCCCCCCCGCGCTCACTGGATTGCTGGGCTGTGGAGGGCATGTGAGCATCCGGCTCAGGCTCTCAGCGGCTCACTGAGAGGATCAGCCAGGTGCCAGTCCAGGCTATTGGGTGGATCCGGACCTTATGGTCGCGATCTTGCCCGAGCTTGGGCCAGCTTTGTGACGTCAGCCGACAGCAGGCTTTAGTCCGCTGTCTGCTGAAAATGGGTCACAGATGTGCAGAACGAATTGCACTCCTCTGTGATCTGAGCTTTGGCTGTAATTCTCTTTTTTTAACTTCCTTGGTTAAGTAGATCTTATGGTACCCTACAACAGAAGAAGATGAATATTCACTTTTACTTTGTCCAGTTTGTTGAAAGAGCTTAAACAGCTCTGTGTAGTACTGCAAGATAGCGTGTTCTCTGCTGACCACTGTAGTTACTCCTGCCAACCCCTACATTACTGCTGAACACAGTCATCCAGTGGGGGACACACTATTTAACACACCCAGAAGAATTGGATAGTAGGGGAAACATTTCATCACAACTCCAAGGCTACTTTCACACTGAGGCGCTTTGCTGCTACTTTTGGCGCGGCTGCTCATTGATTTTAATGGGCAGCCCCGCCTAAAGTGCCAGCAAAGCGCCTCAGCGGCGCTTTGCGGGCGCTATTAAAGTGATATTAAAGCTTTGAGGTTTTTTTAAATAACAAACATATCATACTTACCTCCACTGTGCAGTTAGTTTTGCACAGAGTGGCCCCGATCGTCCTCTTCTGGGGTCCCATGGCGGCTCTCGTGGCTCCTATAAACATTAGATAACCCCCTTTGGGAAGCTCTCTCCTGAGGGGGTTACCTTGTGGGTGCGCTCCTGTGTCATACACTCGGCGTCCATAGACGCCGAGTGTATGACTCAGCCCCGCCCCTGGTGGCCACTTCATTGGATTTGATAGACAGCAGCAGGAGCCAATGGCTGCGCTGCTATCAATCTATCCAATGAAAAGCCGAGGAGTCATAGAGAGAGCAATGTGGGATCGTGCCCACGGAAATTCGGGGCTCAGGTAAGTAAAATGGGGGGGGGGGGGGGCTGGAGGACCGGACACTTGCATTAAGGTGAAAAAACACAAGGGTTTACAACCCCTTTAACCCTTTTCCTACCATTAGCGGGCGTTAAAAGCGCCCACAAGTGTTGCTTTACCACCAACGCCCAGTGTGAAAGTGCCCTAAAGAGTAAAAGTGGAAGAAAATCCCAAATTTTGGGTTGTCACCAGTAATAATCAGGAAATCTTCTAGTGGGGACATTGGTTCTGGTGACAACCCTGTTGACAACCAGGGACTTCCCTAATTTTAGAGGGATTCATCTCACTTCCTGTTTTGGATATGGGACAGGAAGTGAAGGGAATTATCCCCAATGGCCAGATGGCAAAACAAAAACTAACAAGGTTTATAACCTCCCTTACTTTATCTAAAATTGAAAAAAGTTTTGCTTTTAATTCTACTTTAACCCCCCTGGCGGTGTTCCCGAGTCGGACTCGGGGTTAGATTTCTGTGCTGCGATCGGTAACCCTGAGTCAGACTCGGGCTTGCCTCGCTAGATCCACAGGCATGGTTTACTTACCTTGTCCCTGGATCCAGCGATGACACCGCGCTGTGTGAGCGGGACCTCGCTCGATTCACACAGCGTCCTCCTGTGCCGCCGATCTACGTTCCCTGCAACGTTACGGCGCACGGGACCGGAGAACGGCGCCAAATTCAAAAAAGTAAACAAACACTATACATACAGTATACTGTAATCTTATAGATTACAGTACTGTATGTAAAACTTACACCCCCCCCCTTGTCCCTAGTGGTCTGTCCAGTGTCCTGCATGTTCTTTTATAAAATAAAAACTGTTTTTTCTCCCTGCAAACTGTAGATTGTCCATAGCAACCAAAAGTGTCTTTTTATGTAAAAAATGGTTTTAGATCAGCTAGAAAACAGCGATAATAATTATAATCACTTGCAGAATTGTGCAATAGCGATTTGTGGGGAAATTCGTCATAAAAAAATAAAAGTAATGACAGCGACAATTCTGCAACTGAGCAAATTTCAGTGATTTTGAGATGATTACATTATTGAATAATTTTTATTATAATTATATTATTATTTGTTATAATTATTTATAGTTATTTATTAGATTATAATTTATAATTTTGTTTTTAAAAAAATGTCATACCCGGGATGCCTACTAGACTCTTGTTTGGTCAGATTTAAGTGAGTTATTCCTAAGAATTACAGGCCTACAATATAAAACACCAAATTTCCTGGCAAATAATGGTACCGCTTTCAGCACCTTTTTTCTGAAAGAATCATACCGCCAGGGAGGTTAAGACCAGTAGCTGTCAGTGATTCTGAAACACAGGTGCACTTTCCTCACTGTCCAATGAAACTTAGTGATTGTAAAGATATATGTTCTTTTAATAACAAACATGTCATATTTACCTGGTCTGTCCATTGGTTTTGCACAGAGCAGCTTCGATCCTCCTATTCTAGTGTCCCCCACTGGTGCTCCTGGCTCCTCTCCCTTTCCAAGTGACCCCATAGCAAGTCTCTTACTTTGGGGCACTTGTGTTGGCTCAATCCCGAGCGGGACTCTGTGTGTCCATTGACACACACAGATCAGCTCAGCCCCAACCCCAAAGTCACTTCTCACAGGATTTGATAGCCAATGGCTTCTGCTGCTGCAGTCATATCCAGTGAGGAGGGAGAAAGCAGAGAAAGTCGATACTCTTAGGCACAGCACTGGATCGAGATCGGGCTAAAGCAAGTATTGAAGGTGGGGTTGGGGGGGCGGAACATGGAAGGTAATTTTTTCTTAACGCAGGCAATGATATAAGGTAAAATAACTTATGGCTTTAAAACCACTTTAATGTTATTTTAGGACAGTAACTGTGCCTGAGAATGTTAAATTCTAGATTGCTGATTGGAAGTGGTTAATAACAAATTTTAATATTTGTATCTTGCTAAATAGTTTTATAGTGATCCTCTTTCTCATACCAGGCTGTTATAAACATTGAAGGTACAAGCACTAAACTAGAACGTAGACAAATTATAGGTATAAGTTCAACTTTGACATAGAAAATTTGGTAGTTAGTGATGGATGGTGTGCCACAAGGACCAGTATGGGGCCCATTTTCTTATTTTTTTGTCAATCCAATATTTGAATAGTGGTAGACTATTGAAATCTACCAACAGATGGCCAACTTATGCAAGGCAGATCCCAGGGCAATGGTGTTTTCAGAGCCAGAGAGGACCCAGAAGCAAGAAAATAAATATAGAGATAGCTATTTTTAATATTGCAGTCTCCATTCACTTTAGTAGAAGAATAGCTGGAGCTTAGAGAGCACGTACAGAGAAGCAACACATGCACAGGACTGCCTGCCTTGCTTGTTCCCCAAACACAAGGGAATGGTCGATGATATGGTCGATGATAAGTGCTTGTTAAATTGTGCACCCCTGAATACCCAGTTGTTATGACCCTTGCTTGATTTCTGGTTTATGCCTCTTGCCTGCAAAATAGGAGATACAACGACTTCCCAGCTATTACTGACTCTTTACTTGCATGGTATCTGAAAATCCTTCTGCCTCTGTCACACTTCTGTTTGTATTGGATAAAAAAACAAAAAGTGATATCACGCAAATGGTAAGTAAAATCAACCAAATCTGTAAGAAATGAGCTGTGAAAAGTAACATGTATAGGATAACATACACAGTAAGTAATTAAATCAAGAACATACCACGCTGACAAAATGAATACGTATGTACTGTAAGTGAGGAAAGAAAATCATAAAACACATTGGGGTTGCTTTACTAAAACTGGAGAGCAGAAAAAATTTGGCGCAGTTGTGCATAGTAGCCAATAAGCTTCCAACCTCAGTTTGTTCAATTAAAGCAGAGGATCACACAAAAAGTGAACCTCCGCTTTTTGGATCCCTCCCCCCCCCCCGGTGACACATTTGGCACCTTTCAGGGGGGAGGGGGTGCAGATACTTGTCTGAGACAGGTATTTGCACCACTTCCGGGTCTGATCCACATGGGGAATCCAGCCTGTGACGTCACTCCCCCCGCTGTCTTCTGGGAAATACTGTTCCCAGGAGAGAGCGGGACCAGTGACGGCGCGCCGCGATCCTCGCGCATGCGCAGTAGGGAATCGGGCAGTGAAGCCGTTAGGCTTCACTTCCTGATTCCCTCACCGAGGAAGGCGGAGGAAGCCGCCGAGGACCGAGTGATTGCTCAGCCTCGGCGGCTGACATCGCAGGCGCGCTGGACAGGTAAGTGTCCATTTTTTAAAAGTCAGCAGCTGCCGTATTTGTAGCTGCTGACTTTAAAAAAAAAAAATCGCGGAGCCTCCGCTTAAAGCTTTGACAAAAAAAAAAAATTTAAACTGATTGGTTTCTATGCAGAGCTGCATAACATTTTGCACTCTCCGGTTTTAGTAAATCAGCCCCAGGGCCGATCCGCCCTATAGGCTCACTATGCAAGCCGCTTAGGGCCCCGCAAAGCTATGGAGGGCCCCCCAAATTACTAGACGCCCCGCCTGCTGAGAAGTCATTTTCGGCCCCTCACCCCGCTTCTCAACTCGCTGGCTGCATGGGAGAAGAGGTAAGAAGTCAGCACCCCCCCGCTTCTTACTTTAATGTAAGATGTCATTTCCGACAGAAGAACACCCTCTCCCCCTGCTTCTTAACTTTATCTTAACTTTAATCTTTAATGTGACATGTCACTGTCGGCAGCCCCCCCCCCCCCCCCACTTCTCAACTTTAATGTGACATGTGATTTTGCTTAGGGCCCCAGGGAGGTCAGGATCGGCACTGATCAGCCCCATTATGTATTGGATGCCTAGTCTTGTTTTGCAGGGACCTCTATATATATATATATATATATATATATATATATATATATATATATATATTTATTTATAGGCATTAACTAGTAACAGTAATTTTGTGAAAAACATGTTCACATACCATCCATTGCTGTTTCTAGTATACTGCTGATGCTAATTTCTGAGTGCTTTGAGTGCAATGCAGTCCAGTTTTAGAAATCGACTGCTTTCAATGGGCATCTGTGGCCAAGCTGTGCCACTACAATGCAGCTTAATTTGTACAGCAATACATTTTTTTGGGCTGAGCTACATCTTACTAAAGAAAGCTAAGCAGCTTATGAAGCAGTAATAGCCATAAAACTACCTGGCAGCACTGGTAAAAACACCTGGTTGGCAGTGTTCAGTTCCAAGCAGGGATAACTGCTGGGGGAGAAGAAGGTTGGAAACAGGATTTTCAGTTTCTGCTCAGAAAATAAAAGCCTTTTTAAGGGCTTCCATTTTTATTTTCCTTCCTGCTTACATTTACTATTTAAAAACAAATTACAATTGGACATCAGTTTTGACATGGCAGATCTTTACATTCTTTAGAGTACTTAAAGTGGATCTCCAAGGTAGCCTATCCCTGCATTAAAGTATCATTTTGCTGACAACAAAAAGGTTATATAGAATCATTAAACTCTGCAGGATACTGACTTATGCATAGCTGATGAATTTAATGTACTCCCTTATATGACATTTATTTTTTCAAGTGCTTTGCTGATATATATACGAAGAGAATGTCAACAGCGGGTAGGTATAGCTTATCCCTGACCTTCAATACCTTCCCATATAATATGTTATGATAATATATTTGTTAATGTTGAACTTTACATACAGTGGTCATTCCTCGTACAGCAAGACTCGAGTGTTTTATTGGACCTTTCAGCATGTAAATGTGCTCACAGTGAACATGCTCACAGGAGGGGATAGCAGAGTGAGAAGCTGATGACCTATTAGTTTGGTGGACAGTTTTTCACTGTCCAATTGTCAGAGTGCAGGGGGTGTCACCACTGTATTCTTTAGCTATAACAGAGAAAGTGCTGTAATCCCTTTACTTTGCTATCTAATAGAGGTCTATGAGTCACAAAAGCGGTTGAACAGATTTACCAATCTTCTGGTAAATAAACATGTGTGTTTTCAGCTGTGCATTTAAAAAAAAATAAAAAAGTTAGGACTGCAGTACACTGGGGTGCTGTGGCATAGCTGCTGCGACTTACACATGCATTTGCAAATGTGTGCAATCTAAACCCCTTGGTTTTAACATGAACTGTTAGAAAGGGTCTATTTGGTTTGTTGCAAGCTAGATGGTAAGTGAGCTGGGAGCTTTTGTTTGTTGTTTTTTAGCATTTAACTAATTGCCTGAATGCAACATCAGTACCTCTTGTATCCTTATGCCTCGTTTCCACTGAGCGGATCGGTTAGTTACGGTTCGGTACGGTACGCTATTTTGGGTGTTTCCATTACGAAAGTGTGCCATAAAACCGAACCGTACCGCACCATTCTGGGTCCTGCTTCAGATGTGGGGCCATAGAAAATGGAATGGTTCGGTTAGGGCGGAGCTACAATACATTCCATTGATTGGTGGACATGCTAGGCATTTTTTCTAAATCCTATATGGCCCCTGACGGTTGGACTTGCAGTAGAAATGCTCACCAGAATAGACTGGACCATTCTAACCGTTCCAAACTGTACCGACCCGAACTGTTCCGCTCAGTGAAAACGAGGCAATAGTTAGTCTGGTTGAAAAAAGACACAAGTCCATCTAGCTCAACCAATAAAAAGGGGAAAAAATTATACAATCCTATATACACAACCCTATACCCACAGTTGATCCAGAGGAAGGCAAAAACAAACCAGCAAAGCATGATCCAATTTGCTCCAGCAGGGGAAAAAAATCCTTCCTGATCCCCAAGAGGCAATCGGATATTCCTTGGATCAACTTTATGTAGAAATGTTAGTATATTGTTATGTTATGTACATTTAGGAAATAATTCATGCTTTTTTAGAGCAATCTACTGAGCTAGACAGAATCAGCTCTTGAGGGAGTCTATTCCATATTTTCAGGGTACACAGCACATAAGCACAATAAAAAACAACAGCACCCCACAGCAGCACAGCCCCCCGGCAGTAACAGAGCCCCCCCCAGGTGGACCCCCCACCTCACAGCCGCCACCCAGAACAGGGAAGAAGGGAGAGAGGAAAGCAGGGCGGACTCTCAGTCAACCTCCCCAGGAATGCACCAGCCGAACCACCCTGCCAAGGCAAGGGGATACTACTTACCCATCCTGCGACCACCGGCTGGAGGCATTCCAGACAGACCCAACGTCCGCAGGTAGATACGGCATGGCTGTCGGCCCGGCACACTGTGGCACAGCCATAGAGACCGGTCATATGTGTGCCCTGTAGCATATAGCTCACCGGCCGCCCCTGGAGCAACGGGGCATGTCGTGGACGGCCTAGCTAAAGGCCGGCACACGCTCGATGGCCGAACATGGGGGGACTACAAGGATCAAGATCCAGCCTGCCACCCAGTCGGCAGTTGATAGTAGATCCCAGGATCCAAAAATGCAGGAACAAAATCAAATAAAGGCGAAAAATCGCAAAAAATCTCCAGAGCACATGGGCTCCAGAAAGGCCATGTCTTCTCCTAAAAAGCAAAGGAAGAGGCGCCTCTGAGTGTAGATGTTTAAGCGTAATTTAATGTAAAAAAGAGTACATATAACTCACATTTTAGAGGTTAAAATAGACATTGTACAGGTTTCTTTGCGGGTGATCGTCAGTTCCGTCACTTGTAGTTCTCCTACTGCTGGGCACTTGTGCTGAGCAAAGCTGTCTCTCACTGCCGTGCGGTGTTGAGGCCGGCGGCGGTGGGGAGGAAAACTTATGAGCCAGTCAAACAAAGTGGAGGTGTTATTGGCAGTATGATGGTACTGATGACGTCACTGGATTTTATGCGACGCGTTTCCTAAGCGTTCGAACTGCAATGGTGCGGCAGTCGCGCTCCTTTATCAAGCGCTTGATAAGTTTTCCTCCCCACCGCCGCCGGCCTCAACACCGCACGGCAGTGAGAGACAGCTTTGCTCAGCACAAGTGCCCAGCAGTAGGAGAACTACAAGTGACGGAACTGACGATCATCCGCAAAGAAACCTGTACAATGTCTATTTTAACCTCTAAAATGTGAGTTATATGTACTCTTTTTTACATTAAATTACGCTTAAACATCTACACTCAGAGGCGCCTCTTCCTTTGCTTTTTTGTTACAGTCTTGGAACACGGTTTCTGTTCTACAATGATGGCAGCCCTGAGGTTATAGTTGTGACCCCTGCAAAAACTCTAATCCGTCCGTCCCTGGACTTCATCCCTATTACCAACCCCCCCCCCCCTCCCCCTCCACCTGGAGCAACAGACTCTTTTTTACTCTGCAAATCTCATGCACACTATTTTACTCATTTATATATAATTTTCATATATATTTATTGTTTTCCATTGTTGCATAATATTAAGGAATTGTTGTACTCAGAATTGCGCATTTTTCTCCTTGTATACCATGTCTTCTCCTAACGCTAGGTAGAAAAAAAACTGAGACTGGATGTTCCAGAGAGTGGGATGTACCCGGGGGACCCGCCCCCTGGGAGGTGTTGTACTGAGAGAAGTGTTTTAACACTTGAAGTGCTGTTTTTTCTGCCTAGTCTCTCCTGAAAGGAAAGGAATATAACCCTAAGGTCAATGCTGCTGTGTCCGTCCATGAACGGAAGAGAAAAAGTGTTGCCTATAGTCCTACGTTAAGAATGAATTTGTGCTAAATTTATGGAGGACTAAGAGGATATAAGCATGCCAGTGGTGCAGCAGAAAACGTGTAGCACAGTGATAAAGGTATGTGGTCCAGACCGATTTGCCTTGTGGACTAGTCCACCTCATAAGACTGGCACTACACTGAAAGTGTAGCGCAAGCCGGCGGGGACTCTTTTCATGCTGCCCCCTGCAATGTGCTGCCCTAGGCCTTGTTGGCCTAGGCCAAGATACAGCGTTGTGGCAGTGAGAGACATATTGCAGCTTTACACCCAGGCCCTGCTCCTGCCCCACTAGAGACTGTAGAACCCAGGAAAGATCAGGGCAGGGAGCAACAAGAGACCCCACTCTCCTCAGTAATGTCTAATTGCACTCAAGTATGTGGACAAGGCAAGAGTGCACGATCATGCTCTAAAATCCGTTTAGTGAATCCCACTGGCAAGAGAGAAAGGGCAGTGAAAATGTATGCAGTGCTAGATGAACAGAGCAACAGATCCCTTGCAAAGTCAGGTTTCTTTTCTATCTTTAACCTTAAGGCAAGTGCAGTTCCATACACTCTAAGGGGCGCCCTCAGAGGAAGTCGGACTCGGAAGGATGAAACGTCAGGGCTTGACCTCACGACACACAGGAAGCATTACACTGTGTGCTGCGTTCCAGCTGCGCTCCAGTGTGTGGTAGTAGAGTGGTGTCTATCCACGGTGGACGGGACTGACACATGCAACAATATACCACTGTGAGCCTAGGAACCAGCCCGGTATCAGCCCGGTATTTGCTGGGTGTTTTAAACCACCTTTTAACTTATGCTGTTAACCATATCAATGCGCTGATTGATACAGCTTGTGGAATAAAGACTTTAAAACGGTATTACACCATATCTAGTCTTTTTTTTGCCCTCCTATTGTGCTGATATTAGAAGCAAAGCACACTGATCAACTGCTGGTCCTGGAGTTGGAGGAATTCGAACGGAGCAGAGATTCAGAGCTGGTTAAACTCTACCATCTGGTGAGTACATTACCTTAAGGGGAGATTGACATGAGAAACAACTGAAGGGTGGAGTGTGCACGCTTGATGTCACTTGCAGCAGACAGCTCACCACTCTTTTCAAGAACATTTCTTTCACTGGACTCTTGCTTTTACTCTAATGCCGCATACACACGGTCGTTTTTCGGCATGAAAAAAAATGTTGTTTTTCAGTATGTCCAAAAAACGATGTTTTTCCAACTTCATCATTAAAAACGATATTGCCCACACACCATCGTTTTTGAAAAATGATGAACAAAGCGCGGTGACGTACAACACGTAGGACGGCACTCTGAAGGGGAAGTTCTATTCGCCTTTGGGCTGCTTTTAGCTGATTCCTTGTTAGTAAAAGACGATTTACGCTTTTAATGTCTGTTACAGCGTGATGAATGTACTTACTCCATTATGAATGGTAGTTTTACCAGAACGAGCGATCCCGTCTCATAACTCGCTTCTGGGCATGCACGGGTTTAAAATGTTGTTTTAGCCCACACACGATCATTTTTTACAACCCGAAAAACGACATTTTAAAAACTGACGTTAAAAAATGCAGGATGTTAGAATTTTTTTTCACGGTTTTTCAGAAGCCGAAAAACGATATGAAGCCCACACACGATGATTTTAAATGACGTTTTTAAAAACGACATTTTTTTTCATGCCGAAAAACGACCGTGTGTACGCGGCATAACATCTTGAGAACTTTTTCTTCTATGCATGGTCATAGAAAAGAGAGGTTACAGTTTCAGTGACAACTAGCGCTGCTTTAGTAATTAATAAGTATTTATTTATTTATCTGCTTATTAGAATTTACTATATATTTTGATGGTATTTATTTTTTCAAGCGACTGCTGACAGGTTTATTTGAATGATAAATGGTAACATTTAATCATTGTTGTCTTGTTACAAATCCCTCTAGCCCATAGCGCCGAGATAGTGAAATTAGGCCTATATCTTCACTATTTGTTTACATAATAAATTCTGCCTATATTATTCATAGCAAATATGTGTGTAGCGCTACCCCCGCAGGAGCCGCTGGTTTGTTTTTGGGATCGGCATATTGAGTTACCTTGATATGGCCCAGGGGTGCAGTTGCAAAGACAAACAGTGAGCGAAGGTCCAGACAGCGAATAAAGTTTTTTTTTCAAAGCTTTATTTTTCAGGCCAACATAGCCAACATCAACATAAATTGGGAATGACAAGGTTGATGAAGAGAGAGAGAATCTTGGAGTATCAGGCCTGGATATTAAATGGAGCAGTCAGCACTGCTCTGTATAGTACCAACTTGTAACTCATCGCCACTCCAACTGAGTGGGTAAAGTGCCCCCGGACAGACCCTTCTTTACAGGTCTGGCAGCCGAGATGTCACTTAGGATTTCTGGGAGGAACGGACCTCTCTCACAGATCTGGCTCTAGGGCCTCTGCCACAGGCCAATTACAATAACTGAGCTAGATAGATAAATGGAACGAATCCTCCCAGCAGATTTCTGCATTTGGTCACCAGATGACAGCAAACATACCTGTCAGTACTCTGGTCACCGGATCCCCAGTTGGTTTTTCAGGCTCTGTTGGACGACCTGCCCCTGGGTCCCCCTCAAACCGACTCCCTAATCGTACGGCACCCAGCCTGGGATCCTTTTAATAGAATGGGGAACCCAGCCAGTCACTGGGGATCCCCTTGTACCTCCGGATGAGGGTTTTCGTAGCCTGCAATTTTGGCCAAGTGGGCCACGCCGGCGGGGTCCATGGATGCGCGCACCCTGAAGGTGGATGCTGCACCTGGAACGGGGACCCCGCGAAGATTTTAGAACACATGACACCTGTCACAGATATACTTCTCTCCAGCATGCCCGCGAGGGAAAAACTCCTCTGATTGGCTGCTGGAGTAACTTACTCTGCCAGAACCCCTCTGGCGCCAACTGCTGTCCAGGGATGACGTTGCATCCCTGGACCAAAGACTGACCCAGTGGACATTTCTGGAATGACAGAAGTCCCAAAATTTAAACTAATTATAAATGGGAGCAAAGTAAAACCCCATGCACACGAGACGCTGGTAAACACGTGTTCAGAGGCATTTGGACAGCTTTTTCAACTGCCCCTGAACACATTCAATGTTATCCTATGTGGCCATGCACACAGTCACGTTTTTCTGTGTTTTTCGGCAGTTGCGTTTATGCTCGTTTTTTCAGAAGCAAAAAAATGGGTTCAGACGCAAAAGTTTTCGCGTTTCAGACGCAAATCGCGGCAAAACGCCGCTAAATGCGCCAAAACGCGGTACTTACGCACCTTCCCGCCCAAGCCAATTTTCAGCTTTTAGCACTGTCGCATTTTGAATGGCAATTACGCGGTCGTGAGACGTGGCTCCCAAACAAAATTGGCGTCCTTTTTTCCCCACAAATAGAGCTTTCTTTTGGTGGTATTTGATCACCTCTCACATTTTTTTGCGCAACAACTAAAAAAAGACTGAAAATTTTGAAAAAAAATTACGTTTTTATTTTTTTCTGTAATCTTTTTTGTAAATAAGTAAGTTTTCTCTTTCAATTACGGGCACTGATATGGCGGCACTGATGGGCACCGATAAGATGGCACTGATGGACATCGATGAGGTAGTACTGATGGGCACAGATGAGGTGGCACTGATTGGCGACGCTGGTATGCGGCACTGATGGGCACACATAGGCAGCACTGATGGGCACACATAGGCGGCACTGATGGGCACACATAGGCAGCACTGATGGGCACTCATGGGCGGCACTGATGGGCACTCATGGGCGGCACTGGGCACTCATAGGCAGCACAGATGGGCACTCATGGGCGGCACTTATGGGTGGCACTGATGGATACTTATGGGTGGCACAGATGGGCACTGATAGGTGGGCACTGGGCATTGATGGGCACTATGGGGTGGCACTGATGGACACTGTGGGGTGGCACTGATGGACACTTGGGGTGGCACTGATGGACATTGTGGGGCAGCACTGATCTACCCATGTTGCCAGTCAGTGCCCATTTGTGGGCACTGATTGGCATATTATTTTTTTTTTAAAGCTTTTTTTTTTTTTTTAAGACTTTTTTTTTCAATGCTTTTTTTTTTTTTTTGGCCCACCCTGGTGGTCCAGGGTGGGCTTCCCTGGTGGTCCAGTGTGGCGATCCGAGGGGGGGCTGCGCTGATAAACAATCAGCGCGAACCCCCCCTGTCAGGAGAGCCGCCGATCGGCTCTCCTATACTCGCGTCTGTCAGACGCGAGTGAGGAAGAGCCATCAACGGCTCTTCCTGTTTACATCGTGATCAGCCGTGATTGGACACGGCTGATCACGTGGTAAAGAGTCTCCGCCGGAGGCTCTTTACCGGGATCGGAGATGCAGGGTGTCAGACTGACACCCCGCATCACCAAACGCCGCGCTGCGCGCCCCCATGGGCGCGCGTGGCATGAAATCCTGCAGGACGTCCATGGACGTCCTGTCAGGATTTCAGAACCACTTCCCGGACGTAAATCGGCCATAGGCCGGGCGGGAAGTGGTTAAAAGTGACCTATTTTTTTACATTAGAAATCTCAAAAATGATGGCAAATGATGAAAAAACATAAAAAAACATAACAAATGTAATTGCTTGCATTGCATTGTGGACAATCCACAACTTGTGGCAGGTGACGTGGCCAGGTGACGTGGCCAGTGGACAATCCACAACTTGTGGCAGGTGACATGGCCAGGTGACGTGGCAAGTGGACAATCCACAACTTGTGGTAGGTGACGTGGCCAGGTGATGTGGCAGGTCACGTGGCCAGGTCACGTGGCCAGTGGACAATCCACAACTTGTGGCAGGTGACATGGCCAGGTGACGTGGCAAGTGTACAATCCACAACTTGTGGTAGGTGACGTGGCCAGGTGATGTGGCAGATGACGTGGCCAGGTCACGTGGCCATTGGACAATCCACAACTTGTGGCAGGTGACATGGCCAGGTCACGTGGCAGGTCACGTGGCCAGGTCATATGGCAAGTGGACAATCCACAACTTGTGGCAGGTGACATGGCAAGTGACGTGCCAGGTGATGTGGCAAGTGAACAATCCACAACTTGTGGCAGGTGACGTGCCAGGTAATGTGAACAGGTGATGTGGCAGGTGACGTGGCCAGGTGACGTGGCAAGTGGACAATCCACAACTTGTGGCAGGTGACGTGGCAAGTGGACAATCCACAACTTGTAGCCAGGTGATTTGGCAAGTGGATAATCCACAACTTGTGGCAGGTGACGTGGCCAGGTGACATGGCCAGGTAGTGTGGCAAGTGGACAATCCACAACTTGTGGCAGGTGTCGTGGCAGGTGACGTGGCCAGGTGACGTGGCAGGTGACGTGGCCAGGTGATGTGGCAAGTGGACAATCCACAACTTGTGGCAGGTGACGTGGGCAGGTGACATGGCAGGTGACGTGGCCAGGTGACGTGGCCATGGACAATCCACAACTTGTGGCAGGTGACGTGGCCAGGTGATTTGGCAAGTGGATAATCCACTTGTGGCAGGTGACGTGTCAAGTGGTCAATCCACAACTTGTGGCAGGTGTCGTGGTCAGGTGACATGGCAAGTGGACAATCCACAACTTGTGGCAGGTGACGTGGCCAGTTGACGTGGCAGGTGTTGTGACCAGTGGACAATCCACAACTTGTGGCAGGTGACGTGGCCAGGTGACGTGGCAGGTGACGTGGCCAGGTGACATGGCAAGTGGACAATCCACAACTTGTGACAGGTGACGTGGCCAGGTGACATGGCAGGTGACGTGGCGAGGTGATGTGGCCAGTGGACAATCCACAACTTGTGGCAGGTGGCGTGGCCGGGTGACGTGGCAGATGACGTGGCAAGTGGACAATTCACAACTTGAGGCAGGTGACGTGGCAAGTGGACAATCCACAACTTGTGGCAGGTGTCGTGGTTAGGTGAAATGGCAAGTGGAGAATCCACAACTTGTGGCAGGTGACGTGGCCAGTTGACGTGGCAGGTGACGTGGCCAGTGGACAATCCACAACTTGTGGCAGGTGACGTGGCCAGGTGACGTTGCAGGTGATGTGGCCAGGTGACATGGCAGGTGACGTGGCCAGGTGACATAGCAAGTGGACAATCCACAACTTGTGGCAGGTGACGTGGCCAGGTGACATGGCAGGTGACGTGGCCAGGTGACATGGCCAGTGGACAATCCACAACTTTTGGCAGGTGGCGTGGCCAGGTGACGTGGCAGATGACGTGGCAAGTGGACAATTCACAACTTGAGGCATGTGACGTGGCAAGTGTAAATACAGGTACACTGCTGCTTTCTCAGCTGCTACTCACTCTGGTCTCACAAAATGGCTGAAATGGTTAAATAATACTGTTTTTTGAGCTTAGGGAGGGTCTTATGATGTTTCTTAACCAAACACTTATAAACGCAAACACGGTAAAACGCGGTAAAACGCAGCGAAATTCGCTGCAAAACTGGCTTTTAAATGCCGTTTTTCCGCTTGAAAACGTGTGTTTAGATGAGTTTGCATCTGCGTCTCGTGTGCATGGGGCCTTAACTCTCCCATTCCCCATTAACTTTAGCGTAGTGCCCATACTGAAAGTAAGGGGGCGCTACATGTGCAATGTTAGTTTGACGTTGCTGACATCTAGTGGTCAGAGTTGGTTATTATTTTGCCAGAGCTTACAGGAAGCTGTATTTTCCTCAGAAAAGCAGTAACCTTTAACCTGGAACTGTATTTAATCCATTTCATGCCTGCACCTGGATCCAAGCAGACTCATGAGAGAAGCTTCTTTAATACATTCCTGGACTAGTGATGGAATTGTCTCTAAGTACTCTTACTGATGGACTGAGGCTGCTGTGTAATGTTTAATGTACTGATGTTTTGTTTATGCTTATGTTGTAGTTTTACAAAGTTATTCAGAAAAAAGAATACAAACAGATCTGATGTCACACGTTTCTTGACTTCTGAATTATTGTTAAGCTGTCTGACTAGTGTTATACAACAGTTCAATAACGTGAAGCAGAAAAGGACTGTCAACTTTAGTGTTTTAGTTTGTCCCAACCTCTATCACTGTCACCTGTTCAAAGTCATAAAAAATGGAAATAAAATCATGTACAGTACAGTTGAGCCTCGGATTACGAGCATAATCCGTTCCAGGAGTATGCTCGTAATCCAAAGTACTCGCATTGAAGTCAATGGAAGTCAATGGAAACAAAAATAAATTGTTCCGGATTGACTTCAATGGGATGCAATACCGAATGTGGCCAGAGGTGGGGGGCGCCAGAGTGCACCGAAAACTACCAAAAAGGCCCGAGGACACTTCGGCTCGGCTCCTGCGACCCGTACCTCAGGCCAAATGAGGTACTGCAGGCCAATGTTCGGCTTTTCTCGCCTCCTGCGCCCCCGTACCTCAGGCCAAATGAGGTACTGCAGGCCTATTTTCGGCTCTGCTCGGCTCCTGCGCCCCTGTACCTCAGGCCAAATGAGGTACTGCAGGCCCATTTTGCTTAAATTCTGCTCATCTTGCGAGTCAACACTCGCAAACTGAGTCAGAATTAAAAAAAAAAAAGTTGCTCGCAAATCAAAGCGCTCTCAAACCAAGTTACTCTTAAACCAAGGTTCCACTGTATCTTTAAAAAGTAATATGAAGAACAAATATTGTAAAGAATTTTATGACAATGATGAGTCAATATATACTGGCTAATAAAAGTAAGATATGCATGGCTATGTCTTCATAGCTCACAGGCAGGACTGGTCCTGCTAAAGCAGGGTCTATTCCTGGAGCTACCCTAAGCTTGAATGGTCTGTTAGGGCTCTTGTAACTATAGCGCCACACCCAAAAGAGCCGCTTGAGAATGCTAGGTTCTATGCTCTGCCCCTCAACCCCAACAACAGTCTTAGCCCCTCTGGCACACCTGACAAATAAATGTTATTGTAATCACAACAGTAGATGGACACAAGCTTTAGTAAAACAGAAAGTATTTTTTTACTGGAAAGACTTTCTCAAAAGAAAACAGATAGTAATAATTCAACCAAGTAGTTAAATACAGCAACTCTGGTATTAGGCAGTGTGGGCCATATTCTGAGTAAAGTTACGATGGAGTAACTCAGGATACTCCATCGTAACTCCCTTTTTTGACCCGTGTATCTATGCTCCTGATTCTCAGAATCATTTTTGCATAGATACACTTAAGATCCGCCATCTGTAAGTCACTTACACTGGCGGATCTTAAATGCAATGACGCCGGCCGCCGCTAGATGGCATTTAAGTGAAGGAGTCATTTGCGTATGCAAATGATCCTTCTACGCCGATTCACGAACGAGTTTGCGTCGCGTAACCGTCGCTAACGTCGTTTGCGTAAGCGGAAACTTACCCCTGCTATATGAGGGGTAAGTTTCCGCAAGTCTCGCGTAGGCCATGTTACGGATGGCGTCGGGTCCCCGTCGTGTTTTTTCGTCGGATACGTCGTTTACGTAAGTCGTTCTTGAATACGACTTTACGTCAATGACGCACACGTCGGCGTCATTGACGTTTTCCGCCGAGAACTGGAGCATGCGCACTGGGCTTTTTGCAGCCCGGCGCATGCCCAGTTCTTCTGTATCGGGGGCGCGCTTCATTTGAATAGAAGCCGCCCCCTTGGAGATCCGCCAGGCTACGCCGGGACACTTACACTCCGCTGTCCCAACTTATGGAGCAAGTGGTTGGGGAATACAACACCTGCTCCAGTAAGTTGGGACAGCGGAGTGTAAGTGCCCTAAGCGAAGCTGGCGGAGATTTACTCAGAATATGGCCCAAAAACACTAAGTCACATGCAAAATATAAACAGCACAATCTCAAACAGCTTAACTGATTCAAATGTGACCTATGCGCTCAGGCATGAAGGGAAACAAGAATGACTTGTTGCAGGTCATTCTATTCCCCTAAAATCCTCAAATCACAGGCCCTGATTGTATACGTGTGATACAATACGAAACAATGAGCCTCTTTAACCGGTTGCCGACCGCCGCATGTACATGTATGTCCACAGAATGGCACGTACAGGCACATGGGCGTACATGTACTTCCCTGCCTTTCCGCGGGTCGGGGGTCCGATTGGGACCCCCCCGGTACATGCGGCGGTCGGAAACCCGCGGGGAGCGATCCGGGACGAGGGCGCGGCTATTCGTTTCTAGCCGCCCCCTCGCGATCGCTCCCCGGAGCTGAAGAACGGGGAGAGCCGTATGTAAACACGACTGCTCCGTGCTTCACTGTGGCGGCTGCATCGATCAAGTCATCCCTTTTATAGGGAGACTCGATCAATGATGTCAGACCTACAGCCACACCCCCCTACAGTTGTAAACACACACTAGGTGAAGCCTAACTCCTTCAGCGCCCCCTGTGGTTAACTCCCAAACTGCAACTGTCATTTTCACAATAAACAATGCAATTTAAATGCATTTTTTGCTGTGAAAATGACAATGGTCTCAAAAATGTGTCAAAATTGTCCAAAGTCTCCGCCATAATGTCGCAGTCACGAAAAAAATCGCTGATCGCCGTCATTAGTAGTAAAAAGTAGTAAAAAAAAAATAATTAATAAAAATGCAATAAAAATATCCCCTATTTTGTAAACACTATAAATTTTGCGCAAACCAACCGATAAATCGCTTATTGCGATTTTTTTTACCAAAAATATGTAGAAGAATACGTATCGGCCTAAACTGAGGAAAATTTTTTTTTATATATGTTTTTGGGGGATATTTATTACAGCAAAAAGTAAAAAATATTGAATTTTTTTCAAAATTGTCGCTCTATTTTTGTTTATAGCGCAAAAAATAAAAACCGCAGAGGTGATCAAATACCACCAAAAGAAATCTCTATTTGTAGGGAAAAAAGGACGCCAATTTTGTTTGGGAGCCACGTTGCACGACCGTGCAATTGTCTGTTAAAGCGACGCAAGTGCCGAATCGCAAAACCTGGCTTGGGCATTTAGCTGCCTAAAGGTCCAGGGCGTAAGTTAAGGAGTATGTTCATCCTTGAGTCACTGCAGGCCTGAATAGGCACTGAAAGTACGTATCCCTTGTAATAGGGATTATCCAGTAGTTCTGGAGATGAAGCCTTGATTCTTCAGCTAGCTCTTTGGAAAGGGCACAATATGTCCTGGAAAGTGTGTTAAATGTAATATTTTAACAGGGTGAGACATCTGGTACAAAGGTCCCCCTCACAGGGCTTGATAAAGTAAGTAAGCAACTTTAAAAGGGTTTGCACACGATGGGCTAATGCCCACTCAGCAATCGGGTGACACCAAGGCAAATATGTCCTGGAACAGGCTCTTGCAGGTTGCCCGAAAGTTTACATGGGACCGCATAGCTTCCGGACTATACATCCTAAGATCCTGTGCTCAGCTGCCCTTCCTGACAATTGGTCTTTACCCCTGCCAATGATAAAGCAGGGGAGGTAGCAGAGCGGGTGACTGCCCATCCGAGCTCCGCTCTCCTGTAGCAAGCAGCATGGGGAGGAGAGGGAGACAGTCTGTCTCTGTCAGTGCCAGTGCTGCTGCCTGTGTGTCCATTGGCAGCGGTGGTTGGCGGAGCGGGCTGAGCGGCACCCGCTACACAACAAAAAACATTCTATTATTCTCAAGCGCTTTTATGCTGTACTGAAAAATTCCCAGAGCTCTTAAAACAATCAGCATCTAGTGGCAAGTGACTATTATCAATAACTCTTGGTGAGCAGTTCACTTGCTTTGGCCAAGAAAACCTGTAAACCAGAGCTGGGAAAAAAAACACCAAAAAAAACAGTTCCCTGTCCAGTACCACAAGAAATTTTTACCATAGCCTTATGCAATTCCAAGAGTATAGGAGCTCATGATCTGATCTCTGCAGCAGAGAGGATACCGTAAATTGCCTGTTTAATATTGCTGCAAAGCTGAAGATATATTTTTTTAAACAGAGTTTAGGGTCTTCACGGTCATAATCTTGAGTCCCTTAATGCTAAATCAACAATCTTGTGCACGATGCTTTCGTTTGTACTCTGGGAAAATATATCTCTTCCATAGAGAAATCCAGGGGACAGACAGTTCCATTGGATCAGTGAAGCTTACTGCTGTGTGAAGAATGTGGAAGAGTGTGGAAGGCTCATTTGCATCTCCGTAGAAGCAGGAATAATGTTCACAGCTTGTATTGGAAATCTGCACATATATATTTTATTAGGACAAATCAAGTGAGCCAGATACAGTGCACTTATGACCAAACTTGATTTAAATGCTTATTACTCAGTATTTCCCAGTTTGTAATAACTACAAGAGGGCTAGCTGTTTTCTGCACCTTACACAAATCTACACTTTAATAACCCTCCCTCTTACATTGTAAGCTCTAACAAGCAGGGCCCTCTGATTCCTACTGTAATATATTATATTGTAATTGTATGGTCTGCCTTAATGTTGTAAATGACTGTGTTAACTGTCGATGCTACATAAATCCTATATAATAATAACAAAAATAAAACTTTTAGATTCTTACCTCTGCATCTTGGGTGACTATAGGTTAAATTCAGAAAGCTTTAAAAGAGTAGCATGGCCAAAGCATTTTAGGTCATACTTTTCTTGTGGGTCACTTATTTTTGCTTTCTTGTAACCCAGAATCAACTGACAGCGGGTTATAGCCCGTTGTTCGCTCATAAGGCAGCCGCTCCAGGCTGTGGCTGAATTCTGACCATATTGTTGGGATCCACCAAGCTCCCTGATTAACAGCTGGCACCAGCTCGCAGTGTGCACCTGAGAGCTGAGCCAGCTGCGCCCACCCCCCTCTACAGTTGGAGGGGCAAAACAGAGAACAGTGACTAACGGTCACAGCTCTGTGCTCATGGCAAACCAAGAACTGTGCGACCAAGGAGTTCCCTTCCTACTCTAGCCAAACTAAAAGATGTAAGCCTCCGTTCTAGGTCAATGCCTGTTACGGTGTAACACATCGGGTGGAGAAAGATTTGTGATGTCACTACGCAAAAGCCCACTGGCGAGGTCCACGGCTCTACTGCATATTTGTTTCTACTGCTTCTGATTCGCTTTTAATATGTAAGTGCAACAATATATTTTAAATACATTTTGTTTTTACATACTGCACAATGTAAGAGAATTCATAGCGACACATCTTGTATAGATCTAGTTGATACTCTGGAATACATTGTAACAGTGGAGCTGAGACTATATACGGAGGGAGTGTTCTTAAAGAGACCAAGGAGTGGAATATCTCTGGAGGTTGGAAACTTTTTTGGAGCGAGCTGGATATAATTTGAGAGCAAATCCTTCTGGTAAGAGGCGTGTGTATGTGGGAAAGGCACCTTGCTGAGCATTTGTCTACACTGCATTGTTTATTTTTGAGCACAGAATAATTATCTGGATTTTCACTTTTTCACTGCGGACTGAACATATTTGGACTGATTTCATAATTTTATCTTGTTCTGTTATTTGGAATTCGAATAATGGTTTAAGTTTATGGTATTTACTATTACACAATCTTTGGGGAAAAAAGATTGCACACTTATTTCTTTTGCATTTGTTTATAAGTCTTGTATTCAGGCTTACAGAAGTAGCAGCACCTTTTTTTTCAGCCCGGGGCCAGGCTGACTTCAGCAGTGATGGACGGGGACTCCCATGGGAGGTGCTAAACTATAATTCAATACACCTATTGAGTAACAGGTGCACCAGGACGCAACTCCGCTCAATTTTCTCCGTTGTTTTTAAACTTCTTATGGAATGTCATATATACAGAGTACTTCCAAATATGTGAGTATGTACATCATAACAACTAATCATTGTTAATATATGCTGTTACTTTTTTGATACATTGTTGTTAATTCATTATTTTATATATTGTAGATAGCTGGCTGTTTTTTCCACATACCCCTGAGGAAGGAGAGCTGTCTCTCTGAAACGTTGGGTGAATTCCGAAAAATCATGCCCTTTATTGATACTTATGTGGTGTCCCAGTACAGGTATTTGCTGTAGGCCCTGTCAGATTGAGGCCCTCGGCTTGTGGGATCTCCCCTGCAGGGACTCAGATAGTTATGATGTGATTTATATACTGTTATGGTTGATAATACGTTTATTAGGTGTGTATAGCTTTAAGGGGTTTAGCCAGCCATCTCATGTTAAGTCAGTGTATTAGAGTCAGGAGGATTAAATGCTAGATAAGACCTTATTGTGTTATGTTATCCTACAAGGCAGTCTCTATGATCCACAGCTCTCAACCAATAGGCTTCAGTCTAAACAGGCCCTTATAAGGGATTGTACTTCCTGTTTAAGCCAGTCTAATGCTTCCCTCAGTTCCTGGCAGAGCAGAGCAACACACAGTCAGAGAAGCAGTGCAGGCCTGAAGCCTCCAGGATAAAATACAGCAAAGAGTGGAGTATCCCTAAACATTACAGAACCAGTACTTCAGCTCATTTATCGGATCAATCCGTTATTCCGGCAAAAAGCCTCAAGTCTACAGACACTCCAGTAAGTGTATCTATTTTTCAGCCTAGTTAAGCATAGGCCCTGAATTACTATCCGGCTTTTGCAGCCGAGTATATACAGTATATGATCAACTAAGCTCAAGCATTATCAGCTGTGTGATCCAGAGGCTGCCTGCAGAACATTTTGACACTCTGTTTAAAGCTGTGAAGATTTTGACACCTGCCTTCATGCCAGTAAAGCCTTTGTTGTTTTAACCCCCTGTTGTGGACTGTGTTATTACCATCCTAACTAGCGGGGATACGGAGGCCCCCGGAGCTGTAGTTTCCCGGGGTATACCAAGACTACAGTGGCGTCACGTGACAGAGAGGGTTAATACCATCTGGCCCTCACTAAGGGTTAATACCACCTGACCCTGGGCTCCTAGCCCCAAGAACCAAGTAGCTAACCATCAAGCGCATGTGTGTGGCCGTGGGACTCACCCTCCCCGGTCACCACACTTACATTTGGTTATAACTCTGTTGTTGTACTGTACACATTCCATATATATGTAACAATATTTTATTATGTGCTTGTCTTGTATATTTATAATAAATTTCATATATATTTTTTTTCAAAACTTGGTTAAAAAATTCTGTGCCTTTAAAGTCCAATAAGGGGATATCTCTCTTTCTTTTGACTCAAAATGTATGGATGTGGCACATCACAGAGACATAGACCGATAAGTTTTCATTGTATATGTGGGGAAGGCACCTTGCTGAGCATGTGTCTACATAGCATTGTTTATTTTTGAGCACAGACTAATTATCTGGATTTTCACTTTTTCACTGCGGACTAAACATTTTGGGACTGATTTCATAATTGTATCTTGTTCTGTTGTTTGGAATTCGAATTATGGTTTCAATTTATGGTATTTACTATTACAAAATCGTTGGAGAAAGAAGATTGCACACTTATTTTGCATTTCTTTATAAGTCTTGTATTCTGGCTTACAGAAGTAGCAGCACCTTTTTTTTCAGATACTGTATAATTAGGTCAAGCACAGAGTATTTTGTTGTTTTAATATATACACTTTAATATTTGTTTTTGCATCTCTGAAAGCTTTATAGTTTGGACAATTGGAACCTTGGAACAATTTGTATTTGGTCTTTGTAGCCCAGACACACCCTAGCTCTTCCAACTCTTGTGCTGAGTAGGGATAATCACGGGTTTGGTCCAAATTTAGGTTCAGACCGAGCAAGCTGTCACTCCTTTCAATTCAGCACCCAATTAGCCTTAGTCAGGGCTAGGTGGTCCCGCAGCCACACATAACAAAGTGTCAGGAATGCTTGTGACATCATTGACCTAATATAGCCAAATGGCTAAATATGGCCATGTTGCCATATTGGATCAATGATGTCATGAGCATCCCTGCCCCCTTATTATGTACAGCTGTGAGGTGGGGAATGCTTTAGTTCCAACTGATTGTGTGCTGATTTGGCAGGAATGACAGCTTGCTTTTAAACATAAGTTTGGACCAAACCTGTGCTCACCTGTGTAAGCTGCTCGGTGGGGGATGCCCACCAATTCATTAATGACTGGTGTTTTTTAGCATTTATATCCAGTTAAACTATAACCATTGTTTAGTGAATCGAACCTGGCCTAAAGATGGCCTAAAGTATTAGCAGTGTTTAAGCAATAATAAATTATAGTACCTGTGTTAGTCTTCAAATCAGTCTTTGAAGAACAACTTGGATCCTGCTCACAGCCTGAGCACTGAACAAAGTCAATATATAGCACCCCTTTCTCTGGAACCAAGCCCAATCCCTATCATTCAACTGTCACATGTCAGAGCTTCTACTACCCACTGGAGTTCAGGTATTTGACAAATTATATCTACATCCAGCACTTGCAAGGAAAGGGCCTAAAAATATACAAGCTGCACATAGGTCAGTTTGAAAATGTCACCAGTATCATAACCTTAGAAAACTTTTAGGTCAAGTCAAGTTTCCAACAAATAAATACCCTAAACCATTTGCATGCAGGAATAGCTTGATTTTAGCTGGCCATAGATATAGGATGATCATTGCCCAATTTGCCAAATTGCCTTGCCAAATGGAATCAAGCACAGGTTAAAATACCTTTTTCTTGCAAAAAATAACTTTTTTGGAATGATGCATTTTTTTAAATTATTTAATAAGTCAATTTAATGTCAGTAATGGGGTTCTAGAAATAGAACGGTACTGGTCAGCAAAAATGGGATGAATAAATTAATAAGAATTAATATTACAGCTAAAGAGGCATATTTCACTCCTCAGTGCCTATGATACCACTGTTTACACAGAGCTCTGTGCCCTTCAGTCAAGAAAAAGTGGATTCTTTACAGATTACCGCAGTTTAATCATAATTCTAAATATACATCTCTCTTGTAGCATGCTGTGGATTCTAAACCAAAAGCAATTATCAACATACCAAAATGAAATAGCAAAAAGGCATTCACTCATTGTTGATAAAATACATTCAGATTTCAGTACTGTACAATATTTTTTTTCCCCACAAAAACACATAGCACATTGGTGTTACTACAGTAGCAGTTATTGCCTTGCTATGCAACAGCTGCGTGCTACTTTAAGTTGTTTTGTTTTCATGATTTTTAGGCTTACAACTGCCCAAAGTGGTTTGCATAGCTGACCATTATGAAGATTTAAGCTGGCCATAAATTTCAATCAGTGTGTGGCTGTCCCTGGTCGACAGATGTCAATCACTTGTCAATTCCTCCATCCACCTCTTTTGTGTGGATGGAGAAATCTGTTAGATTTTTTTTTTTATTCAGCCCGCTATGGCCATAATGCAAAACATAGAGCAACAAACAGAGCTGATGAAGAAGGCATGTGGCTGTGCCTTCGAAACATGTTCTGATTGGCCAGACAGTGTGTGGGTGGCTCTCCAGTTTGACAGCCCTGGACCACTCCCACCCAGAGACACACAGCCGACGTCTCCACGAGGCTTACCAAGGCTCCAGCTGCAGCTAACACAGGGCGCTCGTGGATCCCTCAAGAGAGATTTCCCAGTGGTCCTCCTGTGACACTGCACATGGAAGCTCCCACCCGCTCTAGCAATCTGCAAGGGCTCCAACATTTTTCACGCAAGTTTTTAGTGTCGTTTTACACCTATAAACTGAATAAATTCCTAAGCTGGTTAAAGGATTGACTTCTCTCCTCCTTTTGCTTTCCTTTTATAAAGCAAAACATAACCTACTAACTTATCATTTTCCTAAAAGAAAGTTAGAAATGTTGAATTAATGTAGCAATAAACTACAATTGACCTTATTCTAAAAGAGGAATGTTGTCCCATTCTTGCCTAATACAGGATTCTAACTGTCAATGGTCCAGGGTCTTCTTTTTCATATATTTTGTTTGAAGATGTGCCAAAATGTTTTCAATTGGTGAAAGGTCTGGACTGCAGGCAGGCCAGTTAAGCACCTGGACTCTTCTACTATGAAGTCATGTTTTTGTCCTAGATGAAGTATGTGGTTTAGCATTGTCCTACTGAAATATGTGTAGCACCCTGATTTTTTGGCTAGGCATAGTTGCCTTGGCCAATTGTTAGGGGATCAATTGATTCCACCCTAATTCTGGAATTGCTGCACTTCTCTCTTCTGTCACTAGATGGCTGGGTATCTGGTGACTTTATATAAGACCAGGTCATTGCAAGGACAAATTGGGAATAGATAGGGTATCTCAGCCAATGGGCAGGTATCTTTTTGGGTCCCTTGGACTGCTTGGAGAGCCTATTTATTTAGGTGAGGTCAGGTGATCAGGGTTCTATGCCACCTGAATGGTCTGGGTGGACGTGTGTTGTGCCAGAGCCTGAGGCCTATCCCAGGGACATCTGGCTGCTAGGCTGTCTGGGGGCCTATCCAGAAGCAAGAGAGCAGCATAGGGTTGGTTCTGCGGCTTGCAGTCCAACCATAAGTGACTGTTCTGCCGGCCAGAGAACCTGTCGTGGTCAGAGGTAGAAGGGAAGTGGTCGCCACTAAGGGCCCTTCCACTTTATTACCACAGTAAGTTGCTAAAGCAAGTACCAGAGCAGTATTCTCACCAACCAGGGACAGTGAAGAATTGGGAAACTTCAGCCGGTGTCAAGCCAGGGACCCAGTTAGCGGAGGTGATGCTTGCAGAGCAGCTTTATGTGTCAAGCTAGGGACCAAGCAGGCCAGTGGGGTGATGCTTGAGGAAGATACTCAGTGAGAAGGTTGGAGCTCAGGAGATCCAGTGGCAGTGGATCAGTAAGTCTAGTGAGAGAGACTGGGAGCTCAGTGGAGTAAAGCTCTACAAGAAGTGATTTGTAGAGGAAGTACAGAAGTTTGTTACAACCTTTGTTAGTAACTGTTATAAGACTGTGCCATAGGAGACAGCGATTCTACACATGCAGATATGCTGTCTTGCTGAATGCCTTTCCATGCACGGCTGTCTACCTATAGCAGTCATTGCTATAGATATTGCTAACTATTAAAAGGTGTCCTGGCCCTAAACCCTCTCTCCCACAGTTCTGTTCAAGAGAGAATGAATTTCTTTGCATTCAAGAAGTGTCTAGCGCTCATGAATCTGCCTTGCATTACACCCACTATGCCTTGTAACCTACTCTACACACTAATGCACCCCCATACAGGGCCGGACTGGGAATAAAAACCAGCCCTGGAAAAAATTTCATACCAGCCCCACAGCATTATTATACCAGCGTAACAGCATAGCGTCATTATTTTCTTGTTCATGAAAGGGAAAACCATACATTTTAAAGCACATTTGAAGAGTGTATTATATATAGATACGACAGATATGAAATTATATATATATATATATATATATATATATATATATATATATATATAAAAGCAAATTCCAGTTAAAAGTGGTAAAAGTGGTCAATCATCAAGGGGGACCCCAGAAACTCAGAACGTGGGGGGGGGGGGGGGGGACCACCTTCCGCAGAAAGAATACACTAAGGTAAGGGGGGTGGGTTACTTATATATAGTTGGGAAACCTTTATATCAGTGCCCCCTTACATTTTTGTATTAACTTCCCCCTTACATCAGTGACCCCTCTCAGACTGGCCTAGCGGTGCTGTCACTGACCTCCTCTCAGGTGCACCATGCAGGGCTCATTTAATCGGCTCCAGCTCAGTGGCTCTGTTTTTTTCCTATTGTCTGTGCCCATTAAATGCAGCCTCACTATGCCCATCAAATGCAGCCTCACTGTGCCCACCATTGCAGCCTCACTGTGCCCACCATTGCAGCCTCACTGTGCTCATCAAATGCAGCCTCACTGTGCCCATCATTGCAGCCTCACTGTGCCCATCATTGCAGCCTCACTGTGCCCACCATTGTAGCCTCACTGTGCCCATCATTGCAGCCTTGCTGTGTCCATCATTGCAGCCTCGCTGTGCCCATCATTGCAGCCTCACTGTGCCCATCATTGCAGCCTCACTGTGCCAATCAAATGCAGCTTTATTGTGTCCATGAATGCAGTCTTGCTGTGCCCACAAATGCAGTCTCACTGTGCCCATAATTGCAGCCCCTCCTATGCCCCATGTCCCAGTATGCAGTGCCTGTCTGCGGGAAGGTGTGTTGTTGATGCTCGGTACGGTACCTTCCATGCCAGCAAGATATCCATGATCGCCATCAGCAGGCAGGGTCTGTTCTCGTTTTGGATGGGGACAGTGCTCCTTCCAGAGGATCTGTTTGCTGTGAGATGGAGTGGTCCCTGGCCACCTGCACCTTCAGCTGTCCTCATTTCCTGCCCCCAGTCAGCCTGTCCTCTGGTCCTGGGAAAGTGAGAGCACTGGGTGGGAGCTGGAGAGAAGGGAGAGCGGAGAGCACTGCCGGGGTTGTAGAGCACATGGGTGGGGGCAAAGAGCAGGGGGGAGTGGAGATCACACAGGTGGGGAGCGGAGAGCGCTGGGGGGGCTTAAGAGCACTGAGGGGAGCCAAAAAGAACAGGGGTGAAGAGCACGGGAGGCTGAGAGGGGGGGCTGCAGAGCACTAAGGGGGCTAAGAGTGTGGGGTAAAGAGCACTGGGGGGCAGAAAGAACAGGGGTTGAGAGCACAGGGGGTGGAGAGTACAAAGATCAGGGGGAATGGAGAGCACTGGGGAGTGGAGAGCAATGGGGGAGCTTGAGAGCACCAGTGGGGGCCAGAAAAAACAGGGGTGGAAAGTACGGGGGGCTGGAGTGCACTATGGGGGGTGGAGAGCACTGGCAGGGTTGGAGAGAACATGGGTGGGGACAAAATGCAGGGGGATCGGAGTACACTGGCGGGGTTGGACAGCACATGGGTGGGGGCAAAATGCAGGGGGGAGTGGAGAGTACAGTGGTGGGGAGCGGAGAGTGCTGGGGAGAGCCAAAAAGAACAGGGGTGGAGAGCACTAAAGGGCTGGAGAGCGATGGGTGGAGCTTGAGAGCACTGGGGGGCAGAAAGAACACTGGGGGGCAGAAAGAACAGGGATGGGGAGCACTGGGGGGGGTAACAGGGGTGGAGAGCACGGGGGCAGGGGTGGAGAGCACTGGGGGGGGGGGCAGGGGTGAAGAGCACTGGGGGGCAGGGGTGGAGACCATGGGGGGGCAGGGAACAGGGTTGGAGAGCACTGGGGGGTACGGGGGTGGAGAGCACTGGGGGGGAAGAGGGGTGGAGAGCACTGGGGGGGGGGACAGGGGTGGAGAGCACTGGGGGGCAGGGGTGGAGACCATGGGGGGGGCAGGGAACAGGGTTGGAGAGCACTGGGGGGGTACGGGGGTGGAGAGCACTGGGGGGAAGAGGGGTGGAGAGCACTGGGGGGGAACGGGGTGGAGAGAAGTTTGGGGGGGCAGGGGTGGAGAGCACTGGGGGGCAGAACAGGGGTGGAGAGCACTGAGGGGGTAGAACAGGGGTGGAGAGCACTGGGGGGGAAACAGGGGTGGAGAGCACTGGGGGGGGGGAACAGGGTGGAGAGCACTGGGTGGGGGAACAGGGGTGGAGAGCACTGGGGGGGAGAACAGCGGTGGAGAGCACTGGGATGGTGGCTGAAGGATGGGGAGAGCAGGGGGGGCAGAAAGAACAGGGGTGGTGAGAACTGTGGGGGGGCTGGAGAGTGTGGTGGGGGAGGAGAACACTGGGGGGGGGAGTTCAAGCATAGCTGGATAGAAGGAGAAGCAGGGTGGCTGCATATAGAGGAAATTAGCTTTCTATATTCCTCCATACAGCCGCGGAATGCTTGATTCTCCTCCTCTCCCTCCTGCAAGCATTCAGCGGCTGTATGGAGGAATATAGAAAGCTAATATCATCTGTATGCAGCCCCCTGCCGAATCCGATCCTCCTATTGGGCACATAGGGCGGACTGTGCGGCGGGCATGAGCTCCTATGTATCATCAATGAGCTGGCTGCCTGGGTCTGTGTTTGTCGGTGACGCTGTGGCATGGTCCCGCCCCCCTAGACCGGCTCGTGTGATAGGCTGAACGCTGATTCTATCTACTATCGCATGAGCCGGTCTAGAGGGGCGGGACCGTGCCACAGCGTCATCGCCGAACACAGACCCAGGCAGTCAGCTCCGTGATGATACACAGGAGCAGGAGCGAGGGGACAGGGAGCACTACAGCCCCGCAGCTGAAACCGGCCGCAGGACAGGCAGCCTACCGGTAGATCTCCCGATCTCCCGGTAGGCCAGTCCGGCCCTGCCCCATACCATCACAGATGCAGGCTTTTGAACTGAGCACTGATAACAAGCTGGAAAGTCCCTCTCTTTAGTTCAGAGGACGCAGCATCCATGGTTGCCAAAAAGAATGTCAAATTTCGATTCGTCTGACCACAGAACAGTTTTCCATTTTGCAACAGACCACTTTAAATGAGCTTTGGTCCAGAAAAGACAGCAGCATTTCTGGATCATGTTAAAAATGGCTTCTTCTCATGATAGTGCTTTACCTTTCATTTCTGGAAGTATTCCTGAGCTCATGCAGTGATTTCCATCACAGAATCATGTTTGTTTTTAATGCAGTTCCGTCTGAGGGCCCGAAGATCATGGGCATTCAAAATTGCATTTCAGCCTTGTCTCTTGCGTACAGAGATTTCTCCAGATTCTCATGATCTTTTGGTGATAATAAATAATGTTGAAATTATATATTTAAAGTCTTTGCAATTTTAAAGTTTATTCTTAAATTGTCCAACAATGTTTAGATGCAACTTTTCACAGACTGGTCAACCTCTGCCCATCTTTACTCCTGAGACAGTCTGACTCTTTTTACCCAATCACCTTACTGACCTTTTGCCAATTAAATGAATTAGTTGCAAAATGTTACCCCAACTTTTTTGAGACATATTGCTGCCATCAATTTCAGAGTTACTTTCTTTTTTTCTTAAATGGTAAATTTTAAGGGCTATTTACGAAAGGCAAATCTACTTTGAACTACAAGTGCAAACTACAAGTGCAAAGTGCACTGGAGATTGAACTGCAAGTGCACTTGGAAGTGCAGTCGCTGTAGATCTGAGGGGGACATGCAAGGAAAATAAAAAACAGCATTTTAGCTTGCATATGATTGGATAACAAAATCAGCAGAGTTTCCCCTCATTTCAGATCTACCCCTCATATTTACAGTTACTGTTCTTCAGTGCAATTTCAAGTGCACTTTGCACTTGTATGTTGCACTTGTAGTGCAAAGTGGAGTTGTCTTTCGTAAATAGCCCCCATTGTGTCATAAAGGAATTTTTGGTTTCAATTTAATGGTTATTGTGGTGATCGGCAGCTCTTTTTAATCCAAAAACAAGTTTATTAATCACAAATTTGACACTTACAATCCAAAGTACCGCAATCATAACCAATATAGCAGACCCATACATGGCCATATACAAAGCAGTGGTAAATGTAGATATAAAACAACATACTGAAAGGACCTATAGACCGCTTCCCACCCCCACACCCCCTCCTGTCCCACTAGCCCAAGAGTCTGTCCATGACTAGGTCGTTCGGGGCTAGCCCTGGCGTTCCCAACCACAAGTCCCACAACCATTCAAATTTTCCGGAGCATTCCCTATGCTGGTATATAACCTTTTCCATCCTTAACGTATTACCAAGTGCAGTGATCCACTCCCTAACCGTGGGGGGCTCCTCGGATATCCAATGCAGCATAATCAGTTTCCTGGCCATGAATAGGGCCCTGGTGATGGCCTCTCTAGTGTGGGGTTCCCACTCTAGCTCGTCCAGAAGATTCAGGAGGCACTGCTTAGGGTCTAATGGGATCGAAACCTGGAACACTGTGTTTAGTGTGTCTGTCACTCCCGCCCAGTAGGTGTGCAACTTGGGGCAGCGCCAAAGCATGTGTATCAAATCCCCGTGATCTCTTTTACATCTTGCACATGTCGGAGTGGGCCGCACTCCCATAAGATGCAATCTGTGGGGCGTATAGTATCGGCAAGCTCTTAATTTTATATGATTATGCCAATAATTATGCCACAATTACTTCTAGAAAAGAGATTGCCATCCTGGCAGCTCAGGAGTGTTGAAGAGAGGTGCATCAAGTATATAAAATCCACAACACAACAATATAAAACAGTTATTTTGCTATCAATTAAACTGAGCTGTCACTGCACAAAGAAAAGCAAATCAGTGGCAGCTTGTAAAAATGAACAAGCTTCAGACTTCAACCTGTTTTAAAATAATTACAAGCACTGTAGTTTAGCTGCTGACTTTTAATAAATAGATCCTTATCTGTCCAAAGATCCTGCTCTGTCCTCACCCAGTCCTGTTCTTCGACGGTCTTCGGGTCCCTGGGGCCATCATGTTAACTATGGGAAGGTGGCTGTGTCTCCTTCCCAGATAGCAAGCAATTGTGCTGCAAGTCTGAAAATGACTTGTTAAGCTATTGCTAGACTTGCCAGGGTTCACAAATTTGTTGCACAATTGCAACAAAGTTTACATTGCATGACTCCAGATCAACTTTCTTTGCACACATTCTGCAAGTTCTGATTCTGTTATGTTATGCAATAGTCATCGCACCACAAGGGTCTCTGTGGTTTGCAGAGCTCTTGTTTTAGACTCCCCACTGCAACTTTGACTTTGCTAGAGACTTGCCACGCAAATTTGCTACAAATTGTAAAAATGTCAACTAGAATTTGTGCTTCAAGTGCTCTGCAAGTGTACAACTTGCCAGTGAAAATGTGCAGCAAGTCAAGACTTAAAATTCAGCACTGATACAAATTTGTGACAAGTTATCCTTGCTATCTGGGTTGTGGCTTCACAGCTGACTTCCCACTGCGCATGTGCAAACCGCACTACACTTTGGACCTATGAAGTGTCCCGGAAGGTTGTGGGTGGAGGGGTGAAGTACTTCTGGTGAAATTGCATAGGCAATCAGACTGGAAGTGGGAGCTGGTACCTGTCTCCTGTTTAGAGTGAAGTTCTGTTTTAACTTTCAGGGAGGCTGTGAGTAAAATATATATTTTTTTTAAGAGCTCCAGGCACTGCTAATATCCTACACTTCCATGTGTGTTAGTGTTTACCTGCTAGGCACTGTGGGCCAGATTCACAAAAGGGATACGACGGCGTTTCTCCTGATACGCCGTCGTATCCCTGTTTCTATCTATGCGACTGATTCATAGAATCAGTTACGCATAGATAGCCATAATATCCGACAGGTGTAATTGTTTTACACTGTCGGATCTTAAGATGCAATACCGCGGCCGCCGCTGGGGGGAGTTTGCGGCGTAAACCAGCGTCGGGTATGCAAATTAGGAGTTACGGCGATCCCCGACAGTTTTTCGCGTTCGCTACGTCGCCGCTATTCTAGTTTCCCGTCGCAAAGTTAGTCGTTTTTTTGGTGCCTTAACTTTACACAGCAATCGTATTGCTGTGTAAAGTATGGCCGTCGTTCGCGCGTCGAAATTTTAAAAATAACGTCGTTTGCGTAAGCCGTCCATGAATACGGAATTACGCTACGCGCGTCGCCGTTCAAAAAATGACGTCACGGCGCGCAAAGCACGGCGGGAGTTAAGAAACGGAGCATGCGCAGTAGGTCCGGCGCGGGAGCGTGCCTAATTTAAATGGCACACGCCCATTTAAATTGGCTCGCCTTGCGCCGGAGGCCGCCGGCGTAGTTTTCATCGCAAGTGCTTGGTGAATCAGGCACTTGCGATGAAAAATTGCGGCGGTGTAACGTATCTACGATACATTACGCCGCTGCCCTACGTGAATCTGGCCCTGTAATTCCTCCTGAGAGCAAGAGCTCTGTAAGTCTACAGCATGAAAATTCAGCCACAGTGACCCCTGTGGTGGGATGACTATTGCACAATATAACTAAACCGGAACTTCCAGCAGACTTGCAAAATGTTTGCAAAGAAATGCTAAATTCCTAAGTGAGCCCTTTAAATTCGATCTTTCCAATCCTCTAGTATTTAGACATAGTGGTACCCTCATGATCCACTTTATCAGCTATTTTAAACGTACTCCTTTCCCTAAAATATGCAGCCTAAACACATAGCTCCCAACTGTCCCGGATTTCGAGGGACTGTCCCTGATTTGGAGCAATGTCCCTCTGTCCCTCTTTCCTCCACATTTGTCCCTCATTTTGGTCTGATCCATATGTAGTTGTATATAAAATGCACTTTTTATCTTTCAAAAAGTGTTTCCCAGTGCTAAACCTTTCTTCCAAATTCAAATTTGCAGCATTTGTAAATTTTAAAGCCAATATAAAGGAATAGTAGTGGTAAAAAACAGCACTTGTGCATTTAATTAACCTTCTTTTTTTTTTAAATTCTCCTTTAAGGGGGTGTGACAGGTGGCATATCCTATGCCTACATACATTTTCTAGTAGGTATCCCTAATTCCCATCTCAAAATGTCGTAAGGTATGTAGACACTCTGCTACTAATGTTCATAAATTTACTTTTGTCGAAAGTTAAAAGTCAACTCCCCCCCGGTCTCCATCTTTTGCTGCCAGAGCTGTTTTTTTGTTTGTTTTTTGCAGACAAGTTTAACCACTTCCATACCAGGTACTTACGCAGCTTCCCGCCCAAGCCAATTTTCAGCTTTCAGCACTGTCGCACTTTGAATGGCAATTGCGCGGTCATGCTACACTGTACCCAAACAAAATTGGCGTCCTTTTTTTCCCACAAATAGAGCTTTCTTTTGGTGGTATTTGATCACCTCTGCGATTTTTTTTTTTGCGCAACAACTAAAAAAATGCTGAAAATTTGGAAAAAAAATTACGTTTTTATTTTTTTCTGTTAATTTTTTTGTAAATAAGTTTTCTCTTTCAATTACGGGCACTGATATGGTGGCACTAATGGGCACCGATGAGATGGCACTGATGGACATCGATGAGGTAGTACTGACGGGCACAGATGAGGTGGCACTGATTGGCGGCGCTGGTATGCGACACTCATGGGCACACATAGGCGTCACTGATGGGCACACATAGGCGGCACTGATGGGCACACATAGGCGGCACTGATGGGCACACATAGGCGGCACTGATGGGCACACATAGGCGGCACTGATGGGCACTCATGGGCGGCACTGGGCACTCATAGGCGGCACAGATGGGCACTCATGGGCGGCACTGATGGATACTTATGGGTGGCACAGATGGGCACTGCTAGGTGGGCACTGGGCATGGATGGGCACTGTGGGGTGGCACTGATGGACACTGGGGTGGCGCTGATGGACACTGGGGTGGCGCTGATGGACACTGGGGTGGCGCTGATGGACACTGGGGTGGCAGCACTGATTGTTGCCAGTCAGTGCCCATTTGTGGGCACTGACTGGCATCTTTTTTCTTTATGTTTTTTTTTTTATTTATTTTTTAACTTTTTTTTTTTTTCTGGCTTTTTTTTTTTTTTTGCCCACCCTGGTGCTCCAGGGTGGGCATCCCTGGTTCTAGAACGTCCTGTCAGGATTTCATAACCACTTCCCGGACGTAAATCGGCCATAGGCCGGGCGGGAAGTGGTTAAAGCTTGAGAATTAACTTTCGACTTGGGCTTCTTAAAGCTCCTTGTGATACTCAGATGAACAAGATAAAAGAAAGCAAAAAGCACATAGCACAGTATTATCTATAAATTGCCATTTAATAAGTGTAATGCCGCGTACACACGGTCGTTTTTTGTGATTAAATAAAACAACGTTTTTTATCATGAAACAAAACGACGTTTTTCAAACTTCATTTTAAAAAAGGAAGTTGCCTACACACCATCGTTTTTTCAAAATGCTCTAGCAAAGCGTGGTTACGTTCAACACGTACGACGGCACTCTGTTCCATTCAAGCTCGCGTCATAACTTGCTTCTGAGCATGCGCGGGTTTAAAAACGTCGCTTTACCCACACACTATCATTTTAAATGACACAAAAAACAACGTTTTGAAAAACGACATAAAAAATTGAAGCATGTTCGAATTTTTTTTTGTCGTTTTCCAGAAGACATAAAACAACGTTTTCCCCACACACGGTCATTTTAAATGACGTTTTTAAAAATGTCGTTTTTTTCATCACAAAAAACGACCGTGTGTACGCGGCATTACTAAACCCAGTAATATGAAAGTAGTTAAGTAGTTCATTAGCCAACCCCCCCCCCCCACAGTGCCCACAGCTTATAAATCTTCTTTTTACATTAAAATACTATCACTATATACCTTTTCGGATGATCTGTTTACCATGGTTACATCAGAAACTGCACAGTTTCTCCAGTGCTGAGAGTTCAGGAAGGTGGAGATTTTCACTTCAGCCTGAATACACACCCACATGTGTGATGTCAATAACATGTGACCTGGCTATCTCTGAGAGCAAGAAACTGTTCTCTCTAGCATAAAAGACACAACTGAGCATATGGAGGTTGGCTATTCTGCCTGTGTTAGCTGGCTTTCCGCAGATAGGGGAGGATCTATGCATACAGGACAAAACAGCCTTTTTAAACAATGCAGGGGTTTAACCTCTTAAGTTCCACCGTGAGTATAACAAGCATAGGCGTACACACAGGTTGTGCCAGGTGTGCCCAATCATACCCCAATTACCGTGCAGCACAGATTTCCCCTACTGCCCTGGTTCCCCCGTCACAAACTACGGTGAACGAGAGTGAACCACAACTGCGGTTAGGGAAAGATTTCAATGCACCTCTCTATGCTATGTGAAATTTCAGTACTGGACCCTAGGCGTCACTCCAATCAGAGAAAATTTGTTTGGGGTTCATTACATCATCTCTCTCACATATCGGAATGCGTTGAGCTACTAAGGGTGGAGGTATTACAACATGCCTCCAATTCTAGCGTTGAAAGGTTACAATAAGCGTGAATGAAGCACAACTACATTAAGTGAGTGAGTGAAAAACTTATATAGCGCAACACATGCGAACTGAATCGCCTCTGGGCGCTTAGTATCATTCCCTGAGTAAACTTTTGCCCTCAGAAGAGGTGGGTTTTGATCTTTCCTCTGAAGGGCAAGTAGTTTGCCTCCAATCGGATGCTGGTTGGTAGAGCATTCCACAGTTTAGGTCCTTGGACTGCAATTCTTCGTTCTCCTTTGGACTTGTATCTGGCTTTGGGTATCTGGAGTAGGTTTTGGTTGGTGGATCGCAGAATGCGATTGGGGTTGTGAGCTTTTAGTTTTTTGCATAAATATTGGGGGGCCTTTCCTTGGATACACTAATGTGTTAGGCAGAGCGCCTTGAAAGTGATTCTGTCTTTTACTGGCAACCAATGAAGGGATCTCAGTAAAGGTGAGATTGATTCCCATGTTTTTTTCCCAGTCACCAGTCGAGCGGCCGTATTTTGAACAACTTGCAGACGAGTGATTTGGTATTTGGGGAGTCCGAGATAGAGGGCATTTGCATAGTCAAGTCTGGAGTTAATAATTGTTCCTACCATGACTGCTATGTCTTCTTTTGGGATAAAGGGAACAAATCTACGTAGTAGGCGCAGCAGATGGTGCGATCTGCTGACTACTGACCCTATTTGTGCATCCATTGTCATGTCGGTGTCGAAAATGACTCTGAGACTTTTGACTTTGGTGCTAGGGGTGATGGTTTTACCCAGAATGGGCAGGGGTGTCCATGTTGTTTGGGGATGATTCTTTCAATTGGCGTGAAACAGGAGAAGTTCTGTTTTTGAGCCGTTGAGTTTAAGATAACTCTTCGTCATCCAATTTTTTATCAGGGTAAGGCATTTCTCTAATCCGAGATAATGATCCTTTTTGTTGCAGATGCGAAAATACAGTTGTGTGTCATCTGCATAAGAGTAGTAAAGTAATTTCTGGTTACTGATGATTTCAAAAAGTGGGCGGAGATAGATATTGAACAGAACAGGCGACAAAGGGGATCCCTGAGGGACTCCGCATGACACTGCGCGTTTTTCAGAAGTGAAAGGCCCCAGTTTCACTATTTGTGATCGGTTTTCCAAGAAGGAGGAGAACTAAGATAAATCACATTCCACGACTCTGGCTACTTCAGCTAGCCGAGTCAGTAATAATTCATGGTCTACCGTGTCAAAAGCTGCGCTTAGGTCCAGCAGTACCAGAAGACAAGATTCTCCTTCTTCTGCTGCCTCAAGAGCGTCATCCCATATTTTGAGCAGTGCTGTTTCTGTCCCGTGACCAGGACGGAAACCCGATTGGAATGGATAGAGTAATTTATGGGTCTAAATGATGTTGTAGCTGTTGTACAACTTCTTTCACCATTACCTTGGAGAAGACATTTAGGCCTGTTATGGGTCGACGGTGGTTTGGGTCTTTGGGGTCTAGGGTGTTTTTTTTTAGAATTGGTTTGATTATCCCTTCTTTCAGCAAGGTTGACACCCTGCCCTCCTTGAATGATTGGTTTATGAGCTGCGTGATAGCTGGTGCCATAATATCGGCACTTTCTTTCAGCAGTTTAGTGGGGATGATATCATTAGGCGCTGTGCTATTTCGCAGAGTACCGATGATATTTTTAGTAGCATCGATGGAAATGGGTTTTAGAGTGAATTTAGTTGATTGCGGCGGATTTATGTGGGTATTAGGTTTAAGATTGGGGGGGGGGGTTGATGAAGGTTCTATTTTGCTGAATACTTTCACAGATTTTTTCAATTTTGTTAATGAAATAATCCGATAATTCATTGCAAAATTCAGAATTCAAAGTCAGAATTTGGGGCCTCTAGACAGACTGGGTTCATGGTCTGGGTGACTAGCTTGAAGAGTTTGCAGGGGCGATTTAGGGCATTAGCGATGATATTGGAAAAGAGATTTTTTTTGGCTATAAAGATTTCTTTGTGGTATTTCTTGGTTATTGTCTTATAAATGGTGTGGTTTTCCTCTAAAGAGCTTGCTTCTTTTCCAAGCTGCTTCCGCTCTTCTGCGCTCTTGCTTTAGCAACGCCAGCTGGTCGTTAAACCAGCTGGAGTTGTTTTTGCGGATGCATGTTTTGCGTTTTGGCGCTACTAAGTCGGCTGACTGTAGTAGAGCCTTGTTGATGGCGTAAAGTGTTTCTGTGGCTGTTTGATGTTGTTGGATTGTTTTTATTTTGTTCCCTAATGTAGTTTTGAAGAGTTCCGAGTGGAGCTTCTTCTGAGATCTGGTCCAGTGTGTTGTCACCGGTTTTATCGTTTTTTTGAGAGGGCATTCTCAGTAATTATGAATTTAATTGCATGGTGATCTGTCCATGGCTGGGGCTCATTTTCCAGAATGTTAATTTCCAAATCTTGTCTGAAAATGAGATCGAGCGTGTGACCTGAAGCATGTGTGGGGCCACATACTAGTTGCTGCAGACCTAATCCTTCCAAGTGGTCAATGCAGGCGTCGGCGACGGAATCCTGTGAGGCCAGAGGTTGAAATCCCAGAGCAGCAGGAGGTGTTTGGTGTTTAGGGTATAGGTGGAGATGAACTCCGTCAATGACGTGAGAAGGTGCGTTTTTGGACCGGGTGGTCTATAGCAGAGTAGTATGTGAACGGTGTCCTGGGGATTTGTTTGCAGTTGCAGAGTGAGGGTTTCCATGAATGGAAGTGAGTTCTGAAGGTCTGGTTTAGTGATCGAGAGGTGAGTCTTTTGGATCACCGCCAGGCCTCCTCCTCTTTGCCCCACTCTGTTTTCTGTTAGAATGCGGTAATTCTCAGGCACCAGTTCTCCTAGAATGGTGTTACAGTCGGCTGTTAACCAGCTTTCTGTGATAAAGAGGCAATTTAAATCGTGTTGTAAGATGAAATTATGGATTTCTTGTCGGTGTCTTACTGTCGATCTTGTGTTGACCACAGCGCATGATATGTGCTTTGGCTGGGGTGAATGCGTGCAATTTTTGACTGTCGATCGTCGATCGATTCTCAACAGTTGCTCCCTTCTTAGAGCTTTTAATGTTTTGGAGGTATTACATAATCCTCAGGCTTCAACATGTCTGCAAAAAAAACAGCTCTGGCAGCAAAAGATGGAGACGGCATTGTTACCTTTTTTAACTTTCGACAAAAGTTAATGTTTGCACATCAGTAGCAGAGCTGTTTAGGCTGCATATTTTAGATAAAGGAGTAAGTTTGAAATAACTGATAAAGTGGATCATGATGGTATACCACTATGTCAGGGGTGTCAAACTCAATTTCCTTGTGGGCCGCATCAGCATTATGATTGCCCTCAAAAAGGCTGGTTTTATCTGTAAGATTAGATGTCCAGCACTTCCCCTCCCCTCACATTAGATGTTAAGAGCCACCTCACCATCAGAAGTTGAGTCCCCCACTCTCCCTTACATCACAGTGTACCCCTCTTTCCTTATGCTGCTGCAGCACATATCCCCATCACAGTGCCCCCTTACATCACGTATCCCCATCACAGTGCCCCCTTACATCACGTATCCCCATCACAGTGCCACCTTACAGCACGTATCCCCATCACAGTGCCACCTTACAGCACATATCCCCATCAACTTACATCAATTGTCTCCAAAACAGTGCCAGCTTACATTAGGTGCCCCTGTACCTCTTAGCACCAGGCAAGCAGAGGGCAGGAGCTGGGAAGTGACCTCATTAGTTGTTAGGATGCTTGTAGTCATAACAACTAATCACTTGGGGAAGTAGGGGGTTATGTGTCATGGGTGTAGTGTGTGGATTGCGATACCCTGGTGGTTAATCTAAATCCACCTACTTCTGGGTACTATTTACAATTATTAGCCCCAATACATATCACCTCACTATTGACAATCCACCGAATATATGTGTATATATAAATGTGTACCAAGTGCTCATATACAAATATTCTTCTCAGAAAAATGCAAAAGACACATACATATCTGTGCCATATACGTATTTAATAGTGCTATTAAAAAATGTGCATTCCCCTATATCAAATTTAGGGAATCCTTACGACAGAAACAAACAGCTTTTGCAATAACCACAAAAAATAAATTGTATATGTGAAAAAAATGACAATTATGTAGAGGATTTCTAGGTTGATCCTCTTCCCTTTAAAGTCCCAATATGATAGCCAAGTGCTCATAAAACGATTAATGCTTCTCCTGTGAGATGTTAAGACACAACGTGATTTCACCACTTCTGTGATAGTCCCATCACCGTAAAAAATGGCCACTCACCAGATCTCATTTAATAAATGCCTTTGGTTCATTCCCAGGATAACCACTCCTCTTATGCGTTTCCAACAACTGGCAGATGCCTTGGGTATGCTAGTGTGGTCTCTCTTTTTCTACAAAAGCTCACAGAGAAAGAGTGCCCCTCATAGTGTAGTATGTAAAAAATATTTATTTTTTAAAATTTAAAAGCAGGTAATGCACTCACATTTTATTGTGCCCATATGCCGGCACCAAGCTTCTCCAGCCGTGTATGCAAATATGCGATGGATAAAAGCCGTTCCTCTTGTGTTCCCCCTACGCCTATCTTGCGGTCAGTGCGTGGTCCCGTAGATGTCAGCAGCCTCTACGCGTTTAGCAAGGTATATTGCGTCCTCAGGAAGCTGGGAGGTGACCTCATTAGTTGTTAGGATGCTTGTAGTCCTAACAACTAATCACTTGGGGAAGTAGGGGGTTATGTGTCATGGGGCCTAGCTATTGTCAAGGTCTGGACCATGACCAGCCATTAGTGATGCCTAAAAAGTCAACAAAAGGGAGAGAATACATTTATTGCTTGGTGTACTACTATTTCAATAGCCAATAAAGGTCTGGTGACTGCAAAAATAACCTAAAGAGTACCGTTCATAAAGAGAAATTCAGCTGTTAGAGAGAATAGAACTCAGCAAAGAATTCGTTTTGTAGTCTTAAAAATGATCTTTTAGTGCAAAATATAAACAGCATATACAGGCTAATAAGGAATACGTATATGCCTACATTTTTTCTTTTAATTTATAAAGTATGGTATATTTCTTTATTTTTCCTTCATATAAATCTTATAACTGAGGACTCCAGCGTCTATACATATGGCACATTCTTCATTGCTAATCCCATATGAATTGTCATGACCTCAGAAATATTTGCCAAATCCATCATCTTGCTATTAGTTAGCTGATTTTGCTGGCTCTGAGAAATTGCTCAACCACTCACTTATTTTTCTCCAGGCTAGGAAGTAGCACCTGCTTGCACTCCTCTTAGTGTTTTTTGGACCAGGTGAAGTGCCATGAGGGTTAATTCACATAACCTAAATATATTTATTGCAACATCCATGAACTGAGATAAAGACATGTTCTATATTTACATAATAATGCACTTTTACCCTTGCCATGTAGCTGTATCAGTATATTGAATTTATAATGTTATTGCAATAAAAGATGAATGTAGGCGTACTTTCATTTGAAATAGTACCATAGAAAAAGCTTATGCTCATTATTCTAGGTTATGGTATTGTAGTAAATTCATACTTTAATGCAATAGTACACTATTTTTTTTAGTTAAAGATAAACTATACCGGTTTTATTTTTTTAGAGTAGTTTTGAAACTGATATTTTATAATTTTGTACAATCCTTAAAAAAAAAAAGAGAAAAAAAGAGAAACTTCCACATCAAAATAGTATCACATGGGGGACTTTTTGGTGCTCTGATAAAAATAAAGTTCAGTAAAAAAAAGTGTAATAAAATAACGTTACATCCAAACATTTAAACCCTTTTCAAAAAAATGTTGAACTCCCACCCTTCACATACATGGAGATAAACATACACATCTAGGGCACCTATGTACAAAAATGTTAATTGCACTACACTTTACCTATTGACATTTATGCCAAGGTGAGATCCATAATTCTAGACTATTACGGTAATTCTAAACTGATCACCTATAGGGGGTTTTAAAATGTTACCTATGGAACACTTGGGGAACAGGGCTCAAGTCCTGCGGGAACTCGTGGGAACGGAGTCCCTGCACTTTTTTCACAGCAGGAACTCAGTTCCCTTTGCAGGACTAGAGCAGCCGAGCCGCCCCGAGCCAATCCTTCACTGAGCGGCGATGCCCAGCTCGAGTCACTGTCAGGGGCAGGCGAACCTTAGTAATCCTTTATGTTACTGGCCGCTTCCTGTATATGGATTCATCGGGTAGTGTGCGGGTATTGCGTCATTTTCTCAATGCCGCAATGTCTCCTGGGAGCTTTTGTCATTGTTCCCATGGTTAAAGTTCTTTCTAAATCCTGCGATAACTCGCAGCAGACCTCCGCAATGTCTCCTGGGAACAATGACAAAAGCTCCCAGGAGACATTGCGGCATCGAGGAAGTGATGGAATACCCGCACACTACCTGATGTATCCATATACAGGAAGCGGCCAGTAACATAAAGGATTACTAAGGTACAGGGGATAAAAAACAAACAAAAAACATGCGGTTTAGTAATTATGCATATGAGCGTATCATTTTTTTTTTTTGGTGGGGGAGTGGATCTTGGGTGGGAGTTCCCACACTTTTTTCCCCAGGACTTGACCCCTGTTGGGGAATCAAAGTTTGTTGCCATTTCTTGGGTGCATGCAGTTTTAAGGTTTGACATGTTGAGTATTTATTTACAGGGTGCAATCTCATCTTATACTTTAGCAAATAAATGGGTAAAATATTGTGTTTATAAGCCCTTAAACTCACTTTAGGGTATTTTGTACTTAGGGTACTTTGTAATTATGCATTTGATAAACCAGTCACATAGCTGATAAAGCTATGTGACATAAATATTTAAACTACCGCTATTTTATTCTCCAGGGTCTCTGCTTTCAGAAAATATTTAATGTTTTGGAGGTATTACATAATCCTCAGGCTTCAACATGTCTGCAAAAAAACAGCTCTGGCAGCAAAAGATGGAGACGGCATTGTTACCTTTTTTAACTTTCGACAAAAGTTAATGTTTGCACATCAGTAGCAGAGCTGTTTAGGCTGCATATTTTTTGAAATAACTGATAAAGTGGATCATGAGGGTACCACTAGGTCAGGGGTGTCAAACTCAATTTCCTTGTGGGCCGCATCAGCATTATGATTGCCCTCAAAAAGGCTGGTTTTATCTGTAAGATTAGATGTCCAGCACATCCCTTCCCCTTACATGTTAAGAGCCACCCCACCATCAGAAGTTGAGTCCCCCACTCTCCCTTACATCACAGTGTACCCCCCCTTTCCTAATGCTGCTGCTGGGAAGAATCTGGATGTATTGCTTAAAAGAAGAAAGTAAAGGTCAGGAGGAGGACCAGAGGAGGGCTGGAGCAGGAGAGGTGCGAGGGCCACATGAAATGGCCTGGAGGGCCGGATTCGGCCCGCGGGCCTTGTGTTTGACACCTGTGCACTATGGGGCAGATCCTCAAAGAAATTATGCGGCGTATCTCTTGATACGCCGTGTAATTTCAAATTTTGCGCGTTGTATCTTTGTTTTGGTATCCCCAAAACAAGATACAACGGCATCTGTGTTAGATCCGACAGGCGTATGTCTTCATACACCGTCGGATCTTAGATGCAATTTTTCGGCGTCCGCTAGGTGGCGTTCACGTCGTAATCCGCGTCGAGTATGCAAATTAGCTATTTCCGACGATCCACGAACGTACGAGCGGCCGTCGCATTTTTTTACGTCGTTTCCGTTCGGCTTTTTCCGGCGTATAGTTAAAGCTGCTATATGGTGGCGTACTCAATGTTTGCGTAAGTCGACCGTGAATGGGGCTGGACGCCATTTACGTTCACGTTGAAAACAATGACGTCCTTGCGACGTCATTTGGAGCAATGCACCCTGGGAGTTTTTACGGACGGCGCATGCGCCGTTCGTTCGGCGCGGGGACGCGCTTCATTTAAATGAAACACGCCCCCTACCCGCCCAATTTGAAATCCGCCGCAAGAGATACACTATGCCGCCGTAACTTACGGCGCAAATTCATTGAGGATTCAAACCAAAGCCAGGTAAGTTACAGCGGCGTAGCGTATCTCACATCTGCGTCGGGCGCAGCGGAGGTATGTGGATCTGCCCCTATGTCTATATACTTGAGGATTGGAAAGATTAAATTTAAGGGGCTCACTTAGAAATTTAGCATACTTTAGGTATCACTGCACCTTGAGCTTGAGACTATGATGCTGATTTACTAAATTAAGTAAACATTTCTTTCACTTGAGCTCCGGAAGGTTTTACCCCATTCATGACCAGAGCATTTTTTGCTATTCAGCACTGCGTTACTTTAACTGGCAAATGCACAGTCATGCAACACTGTACGCTAATTACATTTATATCATTTTTTTTTACATATAGCTTTTTTTGTTGGCATTTGATTCCCACAGTTTTTTTTTTTTTTTATTACATAAGGAAGAAAGACAAACAGAAAAATAAAAAATAAACTATATTTCTTGAGACCCCAAAATGCCAGGACAGTACAAATACCCCCACATGACCTCTTTTTGGAAAGAAGACAGTCTGAGGCATATAGTAAGAAACATAGCAAATTTTTTGAAGTTGTAATTTTTTTACCAACATTTTAAAAATAAAATTAAGTAAAACTTTTTTCACAATTGTTTTTTTTTACATACTGTCACCAGTACAGTACAGCATCATCATATGACTGGTGTGATGGTGATCAGGGAAGCTGACTGGTGACGGTATGCAAAAGTGGAGTTCCACCCATAAATATAACATTACATCAGTAGTTTTAAAAAAATGTCATTAATCCTTTACAAATTTTTTTTTTTTTTTTTAGATGCCTTCAAAGTGTTGTTGCTAGGCAGAATAGTTAATCTTCCCATTTCCTGCACCTAGGTGCTTAATGCTTCCTAACCTACACCGCACAGACTCCTGGGAATGTAGTGGGTGTAACTTTCCAGGAGTCTGTGCACTCCCCAGTCTCAAAGAATCATGTGACTTGGACAGCACAGGTGCTGAAACCTGATCTGACACTGCTTGTGCAGCACTGAGCATGTGCGAGATTTGCAAGGCTGAAATCCAGGAAGTCATACAGTCTGGCTTCATGATGCCCACACTTAAGATGGCCCCAGTCAATTTCTATTTTATAAAGTGTCTAAATGCTGTAACAACCTAACAAAACAGACCTTAGTTTACAGGCCAACTTTACTAGAATACATTAAGCTTGTGTATTACAGGGGTATTTATATTTAAAAAGTGAAATTGTGGCCGGAACTCCGCTTAAATAAATAAATATATACATTTTTGAATAATTTTTTATTAAATTTTTTCTAAATATTAAATTTTCTTTTTTTAACATTTATTTTACATCCTGTCGTCACAGTAGTCCAGTGACACTGTGGGTGATCAGTATTTTTTTTTGTGATGATCACTGTATAAGCACTAGTTTTAGCTGTCATGATTGAGTTAACCAATTATAAACAGCTTACTTATGGTTGTAATCTGTGATTGGCTAAACTGGTGCAGGTTGCCAGGTACCATGTGATTGCTTTGGGCCAATCACAGGTCACACCAGTAAGCAAGCTGGAAAGCCATTCATGACAGGTTGTTTACATTGTTATCATGTGATCACTATGACCAATCATCGCTATGACCAATCATAGCGATCAGATGATACCTGGTTATCGGATACCAGTAACAGCAATCCACTGTATGGACACAGTAGTCACAGGAGGATTCTGCTGTGACCTTCTAACCCCGAAGGGGCTCAGTCACATATATACCTAACTGCTCTTGCCCGTGCCGCCCCGTTGCAGTATATCTGTTGGAGTGGGGCAGCAAGTGCTTAAAGAAAAGTCCTGTTTACTTATTTAATCTGCATGATTCTGTATTTAATGGAAACAGAAACTTGCTTCCATTGAGTATTCCATTAAATAAAGAAGTGAAAGTTCCAATTTATTAAGTAAAGATTTGAAACCCCTTTAGTATAGGGTGACCAGACATCCCCAGTTTCAGGGGACAGTCCCCTGATTGAGGACACTGTCCCCGGACCAAGTCTGTCCCTGGTTTTGTCCCCAGATTGGATTTAATAGGGGGCTGGGGCAATTTCAAAGACAATCAGTGCAGAATTAAAAAAACTAAAAATTGAATTACACCCCCCCCCCCCGCTCCGCTGTGCCTACTAGCATAGGGGGGTTGTATTTTTCCCATTGTCTGTGCCCCTTTCTGATGATCATGTGCTGGTCGGAGTGGAGGGAATATTTCTTCAGTTTTGGGCGCATGCCCATTCAGCTTCGCTCGCATGTTCTTCTGCCTTGGCTCAAATTCTGGCCAGCCACCTGCCTATCTCCTTGCCTTCCCTGGCGGAGTGATCTTCTTCCGCTCCCCATCCAGTAGTAGCCGGGGGGCCCGAAGAGTAAGACTTGAGAGGCTGTGAGGCGAGCAGCGACGGGCAGAGAGTCGCTGATTGTTGCCATTACTAGTAAAGAAAAAATATGTCCCCGGATTTAATTAAAAAAATCTGGTCACCTTACTTTAGTACATCAGCCTTATATTCTCTTTGTGGCTTTTTTTCTGGATTGGGACAAGAGTTCTATATGTGTACATGCAGTATTATACACATAATACATGTTTTTAACAAGCTCGGGAGAGGAATTGCATCTAGAATAAGAGGCCAGGTGGTAAATGAATGATGAGACTGCACACATACAAACAAAGGTTTATTATGAATGTGTTTGTTAAGCCCTCTTTTGGTAGGGTTACGAGAGATGGCCCTCCCCAAACAGGATTTGGTGATAAACCTGTAGGAAAATAAGAAAATCAGAACCTTCGCTACGAGGAAGTATGGGTTTGATAATAATGTTGGCAGTGTTTCTACCCACGACATGATCTCTGTGAAAAGGATTCCCTTCCTGGGAAATAAATCAATAATCTGAGCAAAGTAATTGGGAGCAGAAGAACTACTGCAACCAACATATAACGTTAACCATAAGGTCGTAGATGCACACCAGTATAGTAATAATGCAAGCTTTATATAGAATGGGGTCAAAAACAGTACATACATCCAAACAGCTATTATCAGCCAAGACCCAATAAGGGTTCTGGTGGAATTGTGCACATATACCTGGGTATATATAATTATTACCGTAATAGAGATACCTTCAGATGAAAGTTGCAGCAAAGTTCAGTTGCAGAGGCCCCTGAGGATGATTACAATGTGGTGTCTCTAACTAGCAGAGCTAGCGTTGCATACCTAACCCGGATCTAGTCTTTGCTGATTATTGAGCCCTAAACTAAAACTAGATTTAAAATCGCAGACCAGACGAGGCAGGGTTGCCTTAATTAACAAGAGATGTATATAAACTCTATTGCAATAATCAGGTTCACCCACTAATATACTGGAAGGTTGACTGCTACATACATAAAGTAGCACAGACCTAGCTATCTGCCACTGTGCATGTGAAATAATAACAATCAGATAGAGATGCTTCTGTTCCCAGTCCTTAGATATATACTGTACAATATATATATATGTAAATTGGGTTTCTGCCAGGCTGGGCAGTCCTGTGGTTTAATTTTGTGTTCCAGAGATACCTTTCCATCTCTGGGTGACAGGTGGTGCCAGAGGAGTCCAGGCGGTGGCGCCTTCCTGCCAGCAGCCAATCAGAGGAGTTTCTCCCTCACGGGGCATGCTGGGGGAGGTTCTGTTCCTGGTTCCGGGTGCGGCACCCACCTTCAGGGTGTGCGCACATCACGGCCCCCGGCTATATGGCCTACCAGGCCAGGGCGCACGTGCTACGCGGAGTTCTCGGGTCTGGGCCCTCATGGCCCGGAGCTACTGAAGCTGTGGAGGGGCCCCAGTGATCGACTGGGTCCCCATATTCTAAGAGGAAGATCCAAAGCGAGTTGTGCTGTTTGATGGGGAGTCAGTCTGAGGTGAGCCCGGAGGCAGGCGATCCAACAGGGCCTAGACAATCCATCGGGGATCGGGGTTGCTGGACACTGGTAAGGTTTGTACGTTGCAACTTGCCAGTTAGTGACCCAAAACTAAGAAGGCTACCTTAAGGAGATTCAGGCAAATTTGTATTTATTGAGAAGGAATTCGCTCTTTCATCTACGTTCCAGAGCACGGGCCTGTGGCAGAGGTTCCACTCCTATTTCTATTTGAGCCAAGTCTGTGGCAGAGACGTGTTCCTTCTCAAGTGTTCCGAGTGATACTCTGGCTGCCAGGTCGGTATCTGGAGTAGCGACGAGGGGTTAGAGACCCATTGAAAGCAGAATTGTTTCCGCCATCCATAGGCCTGAATCTGCAAGTTCTCCTTTCACCAACCTATCTCTATCTACCTCAAGTTAATTGTTTGCCGTGTTGGGCAAGAATAAAAGCACAGAAAACAACACCTTGCTGTTTGGACATTCCGTCATTGCTCTCATCATCATCATCATCCCTAGACACATCACAGAGGTAACATAACACGCCGTCCCAATCTAACCAGCGGCTCCTGCGGGGGTAGCGCTACACGTGGGGGCTCGTCCGGGATCGGCTGTTGCCTCTGACAACGGAACTGTGAGTTCAATTTTATTATTGAGAGCAAGGGATTGTCGTGTGTTGAACAGTGTGGTGAAGAAGGAGTTAACCTCAGGTAGCAAGAGTCTGGGCACACGTGCAGCGGAGTGCGTGCCTGCAACGTGTCCAGACAAGTTCTTCACGTGGGAGGAGCTACCCACCCCTGCGTGAGACGTAGGGCGAAGTTTCATGCCAAACCAGCAGAAGTGATTGCCTGCCTACGAGAGAGAGACCACGTGCAACATGTCTGCTCCCTCGGTGCCATCCACAACTTTTCCGAGGCTGAGACCCCCGAGTCCCGGGAGTCCCCGTGATGTCTGCTGCTGCCGGAGTACCCCTCACGGATACTGGGATCCGGATGCACACCAAAGGAAAATGTGTGCTGTATTCAAGCGGAGGCGTGGAGGCCTTAGGACTATCCTGCCCTCGCTGCTCAGAGCTGGCCGTGCAGATCATGCCCTTTGTCCGGTGCAAGAAGTGCCGGATGTTTTTGTTCCAGGTCGAGCCACCCACTGAAGCTCCCCCGGGGTACCGGGTGGACTGGAGTTCTGGAACTGTGGCCGCGGAGGAGGAGGCCCCCTGGCCAGAACCCTCCCCATCCGTGGAGATTGTTGAACCGGAGGCCGTTGATGCTGAGATTGTCACCTTCTCATCCACATTGACTCTGCTCTCAGCTACCTCGCCATCCCGCTCACCGGAGGTTAGCAAAGTGGATGAGACTGAAAAGACAGATTGTGTGACCAGCATGACGAGCACGCAAACCGAGGCTGTGTTGAAGGCTACCATTGCTAACGTACTCTCAATTTGGCATGCCATTGCCAGAAAGGGCCCTGCACAGGCTTCCCGCGGCTGCGGTCGAGGCCTGCCTGCCCGTTTGCCGTACCTGTCTACTGTCCCATCCAGGACATACAATTGCTTGCCCGCGGAGGATTACAACTCCTCCGAGCTGGAGTGCCTGTCGGACGGAGGCGATCACCACTGGTTTGAACCAGAATTTCCGGAGTCCCAAGGCTATGGGGGATTTCGGGCCCACCAAACAAGGAAGAAGAAACGCTCCGCCCGGAGCGCACCGAGTGTATCCAGTGCATCGAATCCGAGTGTCCCGCAGCTAATCTGGGGAGTTGGTGAGTCCACTGCTGTTTCTAATACCACCAACCCCACGCCTTCCATAGTGCCTGTGCTTAGGAGGGGAACTGACTCTATTGTGCTGCCGGGGCTTGGGGACTCTTGCATGCTGCCTAGACTGGCCCGATTGCAGCGTGTTGTTTTGCGCAGAGTGGCCACTGACTATGGTTGGGAGTGCCCGTATGTACCTCCAGCCCTTCTCCAGAAAATTGAACAGGAGAGAGAGGGCTGGTACCGCGATGAGATATGGGAGCATCTGGGTGGACCCAGGTGTGCCATAAGCACGGACTTCAGTTTTGCCCATTTGAACCACAGATTTGAGAAATGTCTCAGAGAATGGAGCCCAGGTCGCTATATCTTTTGTGACCGTGTGGTTCTAAAGTGTCCGGGAAGGACGGATCAGGTGTTTTCTGTGACCTCCACTAATTCAAGAGGAGACATTGTTTCTTTGCCTGACCCACGTTTTTACAAATAGGTCCCATGCCTATATTTTCATGCCTGCTACTGCTTTCTAAGAAGACTTGGACAAGAACTTTAACCCCTATTCAGGTTATGTTTTTTTCTTCCCCCCCTTCTTCCAGATCCACATTTTGGTGCATGTGCAGAACTTCAGGTTGGGTTTATTTCAGTCAGTTAGAATAGGGTCTTGCCAGTTTCTTTGCAGCACTAGGAAAAACTTCAGTAAATGGGATGCCTTTTTTTCCATCTCCCTTCTTCTGCTTTTCATTCTAAAGTGAATGATGGACAGCCATTGTAGTACCAGCACACTGACCACTAGAGGGTAGTGTTCTGCAGGAATTTTTTTTTTCTTTCCCTACTACTGCAGAAACTACTTGAACATATTTGTGTTGTTTTTTTTTTCTTGCAACTCAGGAAAATGTCTAGCACTTACTGGTATCTCCTTGGAGGAAGGGAAATTTCACACTCCGGCTGGAGGGTGCAGTTTCAACTCTGATCTGGGAGATTGTATATAGAAATTATTGATATATGAGAGTGTATATATTTTGTGTGTGTTCTTTATTTTATTTTGCAGGTTCTTGACCTTCTATCAATGCTGTTGGAGACTGGGGCAGATTAGATAGATAGGGTTGTGTAATGCCAGCTAGTTCTTACTGTAGTATTCAAGGAAGCTAATGTTTTATATCTCAAAGTTTGTATATTTTTCCTACTTTTCTCTATTGCTGTTACGCAGAATCAGGCCAGGCATTCAGGCTTGAATGCCTTTGTTAGGACACTGGGGACAGTGTAATTTCAAGTGGGGGGAGTGTGTAGCGCCTGTGTACTTTCAGTCCAGGTACTATGTTAAATTTATAGGGGGATGAGAGAGTTACTTTGCTCTCATCCGGTTGATTTATGTAAATTGGGTTTCTGCCAGGCTGGGCAGTCCTGTGGTTTCATTTTGTGTTCCAGAGATACCTTTCCATCTCTGGGTGACAGGTGGCACCAGAGGAGACCAGGCGGTGGTGCCTTCCTGCCAGCAGCCAATCAGAGGAGTTTCTCCCTCGCGGGGCATGCTGGGGGAGGGTATTTCTAGGGAAGACACCATTTTGTAGGGAGTTCTGTTCCTGGTTCCAGGTGCGGCACCCACCTTCAGGGTGTGCGCACATCACGGGCCTCGGTGATATGGCCTACCAGGCCGGGGGCACGTGCTACGCGGAGTTTTCTCATGGCCCGGAGCTACTGAAGCTGTGGAGGGGCCCCAGTGATCGACTGGGTCCCCACATTCTGAGAGGAAGATCCCAAGCGAGTTGCGCTGTTTGATGGTCTGAGGTGAGCCCGGAGGCAGGCGATCCAACAGGGCCTAGACAATCCATCGGGGATCAGGGTTGCTGGACACTGGAAAGTTGTACGTTGCAACTTGCTAGTTAGTGACCCAAAACTAAGAAGGCTACCTTAAGGAGATTCAGGCAAATTTGTATTTATTGAGAAGGAATTCGCTCTTTCATCTGTGTTCCAGAGCACGGGCATGTGGCAGAGGTTCCACTCCTATTTCTATTTGAACCAAGTCTGTGGCAGAGACTTGTTCCTTCTCAAGTGTTCCGAGTGATACTCTGGCTGCCAGGTCGGTGTGAGAGGCCTGTCCAGGTACACTATACCTGCTCCGGCTGGAGTGGCGACGAGGGGTTAGAGTCCCATTGGAAGCAGAATTGTTTTTCTGCCATCCATAGGCCTGAATCTGCAAGTTCTCCTTTCACCAACCTATCTCTATCTACCTCAAGTTAATTGTTTGCCGTGTTGGGCAAGAATAAAAGCACAGAAAAGGACACCCTGCTGTTTGAACATTCCGTCATTGCTCTCATCATCATCATCCCTAGATACATCACAGAGGTAACATAACACGCCGTCCCAATCTAACCAGCGGCTCCTCCGGGGGTAGTGCTACATATATATGTATAAATATATATATATATATATATATATATATATATACACACTGGATATATATATATATAGTACTGTGTAAAAGTTTTAGGCAGGTGTGAAGAAATACTGTAAAGTAAGAATGCTTTCAAAAATATATATTTTAATTGTTTATTTTTATACATTTTCAAAATGCAAAGTGAGAATCAATATTCGGTGTTCAAACCAGAATCAATTCTTCTAGGTACACTTGTATCTAGTAACAAGGCTAAGCGACTCGCATATGCAGGAAAACATAGAAACTGGAGTGCAGAAGCATATGTAATGGAAACATTCCATTGTCTACAAATCATTATATAGAGGTTTGTGTGTGTATTTTAGGCTCTTGCATGCAGCACAGTTATTAAATCATATTTTTTTGGGGTACAAGGATTGTGGCATATGTTACCCCGTACACAGTTAGTAGGCTCACATTGTAAGAAGCTCCCACTGATAGCACAATTTTGCCACATCCACAATTCACCACAACTAGCCTAATTTCATGCACTATGCATGCTCAAGACCAAATAACCCCAGGAAAAAAATCTAGGCCCTGTGTTAAAGTAACATTGGAGTTATCATAAACTGTACTTTGTAATTTCCAGATTCATGTACTTACTTTTTCTGCAAAGTTCCAAAGGTGAACTAGGATGCTGCACTCACGCTAATCCTCTCTTTAGTCTGGCTCAGTCTTATACATATAGTAGTTTTTAGATAGTGAATACTCTAAAAAGAGACCAAGTTTCGAGAGATAAGCAAATAACAAACACTTTCTACTTCTGACCTCAATAACTTTCATGTTGTTTTTTATCTTATCGGAACTACAGGGATTCTGGATTGCAGTCTAGCTTGCTTTCTTACCCAAGAAGAAAAATAAGGAAGCTTTTATATAAGCAATCTGTACAGATGATTTGAAGGACAAGTACAGTAATTTCTATAGTTTTAAGATAAATGTAAAATAAATCAGCTTGACGTGAATAATCGTAACAATATGCACTAATGTACGTGTTTCTATGTACAGTATATATACAGTACTGTATATGCAGTATATAGTTTGTATACTATATATAGGCCCTTTTCCCCATTACACTTATGAAGGCAATGCTATCTGCTTTGCAGTGCTACAGAAATATTCTGCATCACTGCTCCTTCATACAATATTAATTAATAGGTTTTATTTACTAATGTAAATGTGCATATTATCGCAAATAGATGCCACACAAACAATCACATTTCATGCTAACAAGACATTTAAATCACCCACAATGTCCATTAATGCATTTGCAAAAGCTCTATTGTTTGATTTCAAATGTCACTATATGCGCAAAACATCCTGAGACCCACTCTGTATGGACTCTATGGCAATTGGTTGACTCAACAAGATCCACAGGCAGACTAACTCTTCAAGAAGACACAGAAGTTGAATCCAATGTAGTTTTACATCAGCACAGTGTAAAGTAGAGAATGTTATTACAGTCCTTGAAATATGGGAAGTCAATGACTTATTCTGGCTCTACGGTGGTAAAACAAAGTAACTAAACAGCATGGTTAGGCTGGGGATATCTAGCTAAGGGACTGTACTACTAGAGGCAAAAGAAAAGAGGGGAACAAAAGGACATTAAACCATAGCTCCCAAGTGTCCCTGATTTCGAGGGACTGTCCCTGATTTGGAGCAATGTCCCTCTGTCCCTCATTCCTCCCCATTTGTCCCTCATTTTGGTCTGATCTATACAGATGTATATAAAATTCACTTGTTACCTATCAAAAAATGTTTCCCAGTGCTAAACCTTTCATCTGAATTCTAAATGGCTGCATTTGTAAATTCCAAAAGCCAATATAATGGAATAGTGGTAAAAAAGCACTTGTGGGTTTAATCAATCTTTTTTTTTTGTACAATTCTCCTTTAAGGGGGTGTGGCAGGGGTGTGTCCTATCCCTGCATAGTTTTGCTGATAGGTGTCCCTCATTCCCATCTCAAACATTTGGGAGTTATGTTAAACCACCAGGCACACTGAGGGTAGAACAGAGAGGTATGACACAACTCTGCAGTGTTTGAAAGAGAATCTTTAATCAGCATGTAGTGTCCCCCCACGTGCCCTAGTGGGGGGACACTAGAACTACACTCGCTAATTGCCTAGGCTGTAGGCAGGAGTTTGCTTCCATGAGAAAATTAGCATTAATGCATGACTCCAGACTAGTGATCCTCACTGAACTTAGTTAACCCTCTAACAACCCCAGGCTAACTGACTATACTGTTAACACTAAGCACACTAGACACCATCATAGGTGTGCATATGACCCCAGAACATTGATTTCCCTGCCGGCACAGTGAAAGAGAAGAGCATAAACACTTCTCTTTTGCCAGAGCAGGTAAGAGGGAGATCTTTCCCATGTTCCTGCTGCTACACCAAGTAATAATACTAATGCACATGGGAGGATTAGGGTGTGCCTGGGCACACCCGGCACACTCTGTGCGCACGCCTATGGACACCATTACAGTTAGAGAACACAAACTCCCAGGTGCGCAGCATTTAGGAACTGGTGCTGTAGCACCTGCATGGGCACCCACCAACCCAGTAATACCTGTCACCTCACTATCAGTGACATGACCACAGTTACTAGTGGATACAGGCAATGGACCTCACTCTGTAACTACATGTTTGCTCTCTCCCTCTTCAAAACAAGAGAAGGGAAAAAAAGGACATTCCAAGGGCACAAACAAATATTAAAAGGACTGTTGTGACAGCACATGTATTTCTACAGGTGGTTTCCTATAAAATGTATGCTCTATTGTCTGCAAGTACACCAGCTAAGTTGTGGTGTGTCTAAAATAAAATTGTGATTTTCTCCTATGTCTTATTTGATCTAAACACGGCTTGATTTTTTAAATGTGCATACCCTATATGAATATAAAAGCATATCAAGTGTGCAGGACTATCGATAAAGATGATTGTAAAAAAAGCAAATCTAAAGTGGCTGTAAACCTCTAAAATGGAAAATTAACAAAACATAATCCTCTACATTGTGCACGTGCCTCAATCCAAAGCATCTATTGTGGTTCCTATCTGATCACTCTCCCTCTGCTCTTTGCATTAGGCCCCTTTCACACTGGGGCGGGAGGTGCGGTGGCGGTAATTGCGGTGCTATTCGGCCTCTAGCGGTGCGGTTTTACCCCCGCTAGCGGCCGAAAAAGGGATAATGCCACCCGCAATGTGCCTCTGCAGAGGCGCATTGCCAGTGGTATAGCGGTGGAGGAGCGCTAAACACAACGCTCCTTCACCGCTTCAAAGATGTGGCTAGCAGGACTTTTAGAGCAGTCCTGCTAGCGCACCGCTCCAGTGTGAAAGCCCTCGGGCGATATTGAGTAATATATTTTGTGTTTGTGAAGGATCTTTACATTTAGTATCTATTGTAGCCACTAGATGGTATTAGGTATGTTTTGTTTCAATTTGACATCTGATCTACCCATGATATATATTTTTTATAAATCTTCAATACTGACGTGTGGGCTTGTGGTGGGATGGGGCGGCATTATATGCCCTATCAGTCTTTCCCTGCATCTTCTAAAGAATGGGTTTAGACTGGGTAATGGGCGCTGTACAGGCTGCGGCCACGCGTCCCGTGTTACTGCGCATGCACGAGTTGATGGCGCATGCGCGGTAGCACAATCACGCAACGTCAGGGATAAAATAGGAAGGATAATCGCGATGTAGCGTTCCTCTTGGCTAAAAGCCACTCGGTTGTTATCCCGGAGGAGCGGGAGGGGACATCCCCCCTCCCGCCGCCTCCGTCGCTCTGATTGGGCCTCCCATCCCACCGGAGACCCGATCCACGATGCGCCTTCTCTGGTGCCTAGCCACAGACTTGTGCAACTTGTAGAATTATTTAAAAGTCGCCTATGGAGATTTTTAAGGGTAAAAGTTTGTCGCCATTTCACAAGCGGGTACGTTGATACATGTTGGGTATCAATTTACCCGGCGTGACATTATCTTTCACAATATAATTTTTTTATTTAAGCTAACTTTACTTCTTTTTTAATTAAAAAAAGTGTGTTATTTCCCCCAAAATTGCGCTTGTAAGACCGCTGCGCAAATACGGTGTGACATAAAGTATTTTCAATGACTGCCATTTTATTCTCTAGGGTGTTAGAAAAAAAAATATGATATGTAGGGGTTCTAAGTAATTTTCTAGCAAAGAAAACTTGTTTTTAACTTGTAAACCACATATCTGAAATAGAGGCTCGGCCAGGCATTTACTGGCCATCGGGACTACCAGGAATTTTACGGTGGGCCGATGGCTCAGTGAGCCGGTTTTAGTGACACTCACCTCCTCTCCCTGGCTTAGTTATGCAGCGTGACTAAATAATGACATGCTCCTTGGAAGTCGACACTGAGAAGCTCCTCATACGAGAACCAGAAGGAGGGCTCAGGGCAGCCGCACATAGCTGTGACATAAGCTTCCTCTGCACTCGTTCCCCTGCTCTTTCTTTCCCCCGCTCTCCATCCTGTCTGCTGCCACAGAGAATCTAGATGGAGAGCGGGGGAAGGAAAGAGCAGGAGAACGAGGGCAGAGGAGGCTTATGTCACAGCTGTGTACGGCTGCCCTGAGCCCTCCTTTGTTCTCGTATGATTAGCTTCTCAGTGCCGACTCCCGAGGAGCAGGTCATAACTAAGCCAGGGAGAGGAGGTGAGCGGGAATAGGAGCATATGGGGGACCAGAGCAGCATGGGGGAAGGGAGATGAGCATATGGGGGACAAGAGCAACATGGGGGGGGTGAGCATATGGGGGACCAGAGCAGCATGGGGGGGGGGGAGAGAGGAGCATATGGGGGACCAGAGCAGCATGGAGGAATGGAGATGAGCATATGGGGGACAAGAGTAACATGGGGGGTGAGCATATGGGGGACCAGAGCAGCATGGGGGGGGGGAGAGAGGAGCATATGGGGGACCAGAGTAGCATGGGGGGGAAGACAGGAGCATATGGAGGACCAGAGCAGCATGAATGAGAAACTTATATAGCGCGACACATGCGAACTTAATCGCCTCTGGGCGCTTGATGTACCTGACTCTTTTGATATCAAAAGAGATGAGTTTTGATCTTTTTCCTGAAGGCTAAGTGGTTCTCCTCCAACCGAATGCTGGTTGGTAAAGCGTTCCATAGTCTGGGACCTTGGACCGCGAATCTTCTATCTCCTTTGGTTTTGTAGTTGGCTTTCGGTATCTGAAGAAGATTTTGATTGGTGGATCGCAGAATGCGATTGGGATTATGGGCTTTTATTTTTTTGCATAGATAATGGGGAGCATTCCCATGAATACATCTATGGGTTAGACAGAGTGCTTTAAACGCAATTCTGTCTTTTACTGGTAACCAATGAAGGGTTCTCAGTGAAGGTGAGATTGATTCCCAGGGCTTTTTCCCGGTCACTAGTCTGGCGGCCGAATTTTGAACGACTTGCAGACGAGCGATTTGGTACTTTGGGAGTCCGAGGTAGAGGGCATTTGCATAGTCCAGTCTAGAGTTCACAATTGATCCCACAACAACCGCTATGTCTTCTTTGGGAATAAAAGGAGTCATTCTGCGTAGTAGGCACAGCAGATGGTGAGAACCGCTGACTACCGACCCTATTTGTGCGTCCATTGTCATGTCGGAGTCGAAGATGACCCCAAGACTTTTGACTTTGGCGCTAGGGGAGATGAATTTTCCCAGAATGGGCGGGGGTATCCACAGTGTTGCATGTTGATTCCTCCGTTTGGCGTGAAACAGGAGAAGTTCTGTTTTCGCTCCGTTGAGTTTAAGGTAACTCTTAAGCCCCATACACACCATCAGATTATCTGCAGATTTTTGTCTTCAGATTTACCAAAACCATGTAGTACAAGGGCCTGCCTGATTGCATACAAATTGAAACTCTGAAGGTTTGACCTCATATTATATGGTTTTGGTAAATCTGAAGACAAAAATCTGCAGATAATCTGATGGTGTGTATGGGGCTTTAGTCATCCAGTTCTCTATCAAAGAGAGGCATGTCTCTAGATTGAGGTGGTGATCCTTTCTATTGCAAATGCGGAAATACAGTTGCGTGTCATCTGCATATGAGTGATAAAGCATTTTTTGGCTGCTGATGATTTCAAAAAGAGGACGAAGATAGATGTTGAATAACACCGGCGACAGAGGCGATCCTTGAGGGACTCCGCATGATACTGTGCGTTTCTCAGAAGTGAAGGGTCCTAACTTCACTGTTTGAGATCAGTTTTCCAAAAAAGAGGAGAACCAAGATAAATCGCCTTCTGCAACTCTGGCTACTTCCGTTAGCCGAGTCAATAATAGTTTATGGTCTACAGTGTCAAAAGCTGCGCTTAGGTCCAACAGAACCAGAAGACAAGATTCTCCTTCGTCTGCGGCCTCGAGAGCGTCGTCCCATATTTTAAGCAATGCTGTTTCCGTCCCGTGTCCTGGTCGGAAACCTGATTGAAATGGATCAAGTAGGTTGTGGGTATCTAGATGCTGTTGCAGCTGTTGTACCACTACTTTTTCCATTATCTTTGAGAGTACATTTAGGCATGTTATGGGACGGCGGTGGAGAGGGTCCTTGGGGTCTAGTGTGGGTTTCTTCAAGATGGTTTTGATTATGCCCTCTTTCAACTGGGAGGGCACTATGCCCTCCTTGAAAGATTGGTTTATAAGCTGCGTGATGGGAGGTGCCAGGGTGTCGACACATTCCTTCAGCAGTTTAGTGGGGATGATATCATTCGGTGCTGTGCCGTTACGCAAGGCACCAATGATGTTCTTAGTGGCATGGATAGAGATGGGTTCCAGCATGAACTTACCTGATTGTGGTGGATTGTTGTGGGTATAGTGTGAATAATTGCGGGGGGAGTTGAGGGGGGTATTGTTTTACTGAATGCTTTCACGGATTTCCCCGATTTTATTAATGAAGTAATCCGATAAATCATTGCAAAATTCTTGGGTGTCCGAATTGGGGACTTCAAGACAACCTGGATTCATGGTCTGAGTGACCAGCTTGAAGAGTTTGCGGGGGCAGTTGAGGGCGCTGTTGATAGCCTTAGAAAAATAATTTTTCTTGGCTTTGAAAATTTCTTTGTGGTATTTTCTTGTTATTGCTTTGTAGAGGGAGAGGTTTTCCTCTGAAGTGCTTCTTTTCCAGGCGGCTTCCGCCCTTCTGCGCTCTTGCTTCAGTAACGCCAGTTGGTTGTTAAACCAGCTGGAGGAATTTTTTCGGATGCACGTTTTACGTTTCGGCGCTATTAAGTCAGCGGACTGTAATAGGGCTGCGTTTATGGCATCCAGTGTTTCTTCGGCCGTTTAATGCGGCTGTATTGTTTTTATTTTTTCCCTTAACGTGGTTTTGAAGAGTTCCGAGTGGAGCTTCTTCTGACATCTAGTCCAGTGTGTTGTCATTGGTTTTGATGTTTTTGTTAGGGGGGGGATTTCCGAAATAATGAATTAAATTGCATGGTGATCAGTCCATGGCAACGGTTCATTTTCCAAGATTTTTATTTCCAGATCTTGTCTGAAAATAAGATCGAGCGTGTGACCTGAAGCATGTGTGGGTCCACATACTAATTGTTGTAGCCCTAAACCTTCCAGGTGGTCAATACAGGCGTCCGCAACGGGGTCTTGTGGGGAGTTGGCCCAGAGATTGAAATCCCCGAGCAGCAAAAAGTGTTTGCCGTTAAGGGTGTAAGTGGAGATAAACTCTGTCAATGATGGTAACAGCTGCGATTTTGGACCGGGTGGTCTATAGCAGAGTAGAATCCGGACGGTCTCCTTGGAATTTATTTGCAGTTGTAGAGTAAGGGTTTCCATGAATGGAAGACGGTTCTGAAGGACTGGTTTGGTGATCGCAAGATGACTCTTAGGCCTTGTACTCACGACCGGATCTGTGCGCTGGAAACTGTCTGCCCGACAGTTTCCGGCGTACAAGGCTGATTTGTGTTTTGTTCCGCTGGCGTGTACACACCAGCGGACCAAATTCCCGTCGTACCGGAACGCGTGCACGTAAACTACGTACGACGTCACTATAAAGGGGAAGACCAAAGTTAATGGCGCCGCCCTCTGTTCCTCTTTTGCTAGTTACGTGTTTGCTCGTGTTAGTGAAGGTTTGGTTAGAGCTGATTCGCGCTTCTCGGTCTCCAGGCTTTGACAGCGTGTATTCACGGGTTCAGTGCGTGTGCTTGCGGTAACGTAGTTGTCATTCGGCTATAGGCAAGCAGGTTGTTTCTGCTTTAGCAGTTGCATCCTGTGCGCTCGTATCTGTTTGTCACGCGTTTGTCGCAGGTAGTGCTGGATTTGCGAGTGCTTTCTGTTTCAGTGTGTTCTTGACTGACCAGCCGGCCGGTTTGAAGCCATGATGGAGCAGCAGCGTCAATTTTCGCGAGTTGGTGCTGTTTATGGGATGGCTGCTGGATATGTTCATTTGTCCAGTACTTTGGCCAGAAACAGGGGGCGGAGGCGTTTCTGGACCAAGAATTGGTTGCGCCAGCGTGACCAGTTCTCACATATGCCTCTGCTTAGGGAACTCCAGGAGAATAATCCTAATGACTTTAGGAATTTTCTCCGCATGACGGACCCCGTATTCAACCGTCTGCTGGATCTTCTGTCCCCCTATATCACGAGGCAGGACACTGTGATGCGCCAAGCCATCACGGCCGAGCAGAGGCTTATTGCCACGTTGCGGTACCTGGCGACTGGGAGGAGCCTGCAGGACCTCAAGTTCTCGACAGGCATCTCTCCGCAGGCGCTTGGGGTCATCATACCGGACACGTGTGCTGCCATCATCAAAGTTATGCATGAGGAGTATATTAAGGTAAGTTTCCTGGCTCTAATAATGTGGCCAACTAACTTTATTTTTATTTTCCCAGATATGCTGTGTGTTTAACTAACGTTACCTTTTCTCCCTATGCATGTTGATATCAGCTTTACATGTTTTATTCTTGGCCTACCTGCATATTTGTCCCTTACCCAATATTAACCTGTCCAGCATGCTATCCTAGGGACAAACCCACCTTGCCATTTTTTCAAACAGGACTTTTTGGTTTTTGTGTCCCCCCCTTCAAACTTTTATTGTCCCCATCAGAGGGCTGTGGAGTCTCTTAATGAAGTGGCCCTATATATTTCATTTCCCAAATTCTCCATGCACATTTTTCTAATGCAATTTTAATACTGTGAACTGTCACAAGGATGCTTGTAGGATGTATTTGTTACAAAGTACTAAATCTCTAATTTTGTTTGTCCCCACAGCTACCCTCCACACCACAGGAATGGCAGTCTGTGGCTTCCCAATTTGCCCAGCGGTGTGATTTTCCAAACTGCGGTGGAGCAATAGATGGGAAACACGTCCGCATTGTGCCCCCACCCCGCTCGGGGTCCTACTATTATAATTACAAGGGTTATCATAGTATTGTGTTGATGGCGGTGGTGTCGGCACAGTATGAGTTTCTATATGTGGACGTGGGGAAGAACGGCCGGATGTCTGATGGGGGAGTGTTCGCACGGACTGATTTCTATGATCGTCTCCAAGCTGGTGGTCTGGCATTGCCACCAGATGAAGATAATGTGGAAGGACTTCCGTTTGTGTTCCTAGCGGACGAGGCTTTCGGGCTTGGTCCTCACCTCATGCGGCCTTTTCCCCAGAGGACCCTCACCTCAGAGAGGAGTGTGTTTAATTTTCGGTTGGCCAGGGCTCGGAGGGTAGTCGAGAATGCCTTTGGGATACTCACCAACCGGTTCCGCCTGTTCAGGACATCGATACATCTGGCGGAATATAAATTGGACACCGTTGTATTTGCCTGCTGCATTTTGCACAACTTTTTACGCAGGCACTCCCAGACGTACCTACCCGACATCGGTTCTGAGGCAAGACTACCCTCAGATCCCCTTCCCGGGCTGGACACTGGTCGCGCTGGCTTGGCCCCCCAATCAGCTCGTGAGGTACGCGACAAATATGTTGAGTACTTCATGGGTCGGGGGGCCATTGCTATGCCAGATCATATTTCTTTCTAATTCGGCCCCCAAAGAAAGGAATATTCTAAAAAATAATAAATAATTAGACCATTGGACTTTATACAGTTGTTTGTCATTAATGCTTTTTCTCTTTTTCTGTCTTCCTGGTTCTCTAACTAACTTCTTCAATTGTAATGCATAATTGATTTCTCCACTTTTAGTAACTAACCACATTTTGCACAGTATTCACTCATCTACAAACAGGGTATTGAGTCTAGAAATAAGAAGCAACTCCATTTGTAAATGTTGAGGTCAAGTTTTTTTAATTTTTGCTTGTTCATGACCCCAAAAATAATTTTATATTTTTTTCATTACTCCCTGCTTTTGTACTTAGGAGTCTTTAA